>NC_091824.1:147475134-147665134 GCF_038994185.2 Dermacentor albipictus
CAAGTATCACCACTGACAGCGTGTCTCCGAAGAAGTCGTCCTTTGATTTGAAAACGGCCATTTTTACATATTACTTAGTCTTCGTAAAAGAACCCGGTATATATCCAATCGCAATCAAACGTCAAACAAATTCACGTGTCTAAACAGCGATGCGCAGACCCATTTATATAGGTACATGGCACTGTCATGTTCCGTCAATAAACGGCTCCTGTACTCTAATTAGCGCGCCTTGGCTTTAAGGTTCCAGCTACTTCAAATAACATTTTAATTGAAGCAATAAATTTTGTTATGTATGTCATTCGCTGGAGACATCTTTTCTTCCGTTTTGAGAAACTGCTTTCAATATACGTAGACGATGTTCATCCTTTTTTAATTCTGAGGAGAAAGAACTTCAAGTATCATTATGCGTGACCCTTATTCCATGTTTGCCAGAATTCGCGTGGCCTTTCTTTATTTAATCTACACTGGACATTTACGACAATTTACACGTTAGCTCAAAATTCCTTTTTTCCCTTTCTTCTAATGCACGGCACTTCTTGGAGCTCTCTCACTTTTGTATTTTCGTTGTTTCGCATTTTTATGAGACATTAAGTGATGCTCTAGCTGTATAGAAGCCTTCTGGTAAAGGTAACGTTCTAGTCAAGTAGCATATCGCTTCAGTTAGTGCCCTTTCGGGAATTGGCACTGGCATAGACTCGTCAAGCCAACAAGCGGGTGCAAGTTTTGTATTAAATTCAACCACCAATGATTTTTCGCTTGCTTGAAACGCGGCTTCATTGAAAAAAAAAAAGCGAGTCAAGTGTAGAGAGGACGGAAAAACAAGAATTCCTTGCTCAGAAGAGGAAACGACACACAAGCTAGCTTCACTGAAATGGTAGTTGTGCTTGCGCTTCTAATTGATATTTGTGCTTACATAGTGAAGGCCATCAGCTGATGTTGAAACCAGTTTACGTGCCCCTTCGTTGCCTCTACGGCCCGGTATTTCTGTGTCGAAACGATCCGATGTCACCTGCTTTGCCCTGCAAAAGACGGCGCGGCGCTCTTCTTCCAAAAATACCGTGGCGGCCTTGTCGTGTCTCCATTTAGTTCACCAAATTTTTATTTTCTGCTTCGAACCCTTCATTACCTCCCTCAGTGTGTCTATCTGGTATCAACGGCGGTGAACGCCTGGTTTCCGTAATGCGTCATTAATTTCAAGCAGGTTCCTCGTACTTCTAAAATCCATAAATGAAACACATTCTCCGCAAATTACACCGAACTGCGGTAATGTGTTCCACCAAAAATGTTAAAATAGGCGCACCATTTCTAGCTTTTCGAGGCAGCACCATAAATGAGAGCAAAATTATTATTTGCTCTTCCTTTGTAGACGTTTTGAACGAGTACGTACCGCACTCATCGGGTTGCGTCTTTTGGTGGCTGTATTGTTTTCTTTTACTCGCCCACACGCTTCAGCCGGCACAATTGCTAGCGCGTGTGCGCTCAGAGTTTCGTGCATTCCAGAAGACTCCCCTCCCTCCTTCCCCCTACCCCCATCCTCGCGCAGCCATGACGTGACGGCCATTTTGCGTGTCCTCTGTGTTGCTCCAGATAACGTGCAGTATGCTTTTCACGACTCGTTCGTTTTTTTTTTTCGATATATTTGCACGTTTTTTAACGTTTCCTTGCCCACTTTACTTTCCCGCAGGATTCCTTCTTTATTTTTTTTTTCACGACAGTGCAGTTTCGCACGCTTTGCTAAGTTTTCTCTCCGGTGCCCCAAGGAAGCTCCGTTCATTCTGCACGCCTTCCCAGTTGGCGCGAAAATTGTCTCGACGAAGGAAAAGGCCTCGTGAGATAAATTGTGCCGCACTCTGGGGCAGAAACCGAGGCGTGCAGACACTCGACCGAGAAAGCCAGGACAAGATAAACAGAAAAACAAAATAAGCTAGCTGTAGGCTTTCTATAGCGAGTTTTCTCTCATTTATGGTTTTGTTTCCCTGACAAATGTGGCTCTAGCGCGAAAATAAACAAACTCATTCGTTTTTCCCGAAGTCTCGGCTGAGCCCAGGGGTGACAGCTCGCGCCAGTTTTTACGCTTCTCGCATTCAATTTTTCTTCATCCGACGCGTTAGAACCGGAATTCATGGTTCGCGATTTCGACTAGAAGCGTTGAGCAATCGATAGTCGTACTTTGCCGCATAACAAGCACATTTACCGTGCCTTTCACCTTGCCTAATCTTTTGATTAACTCTTCATCTTTTCTGAGGATTCCTGGGGCGCCATAGGATTGAAAGCTCAAGCATGAAAACAACGGTTCATTCCGGATCGAATAGCGTCAAGCTAGATTCACATGATGAGCCTGCTATATTGAGCAGTTGATAGTGAGGCACTTGGATACGTGGCTGAATCTAAAACACTTGTTATCGTTGCATACACTGGAAGCTCAAATGAAAGGGCATTTATTTTATTATATTGCTGTCTTATACATTTCGAAAGTGTCTGTTCGAATGCAACTTCTTTAACGTATAAATGTCTTATCGTAACTACTGCGAATCATTTGAAACGGGGGATAGTGGTTGCAACACAGTGATATTTTATCGCTTTTACCCAGTTTAATATTTTGTTCCTTTCTTAATACGTTTGTTCTTGCAGTATATAACGTCACTCTCTGTTTCACTGATAATAAAGTGTATATAAAACTGAAGTCTTCTTTCCCTCTCAGTATAAAAAATGAGTAGGGATCGCCTAGAGATTGCGGGAGAAAACACCATATCACAACACCGGTCACAACGAAATGCTGTTTTCCCTATTTTAGGAAGAAAATGCTGACAAGAAGCATGCTCATATATCCGACTGAGGAATTTCCCCCTTTTCTTTCCCTTGTAGCGCGAGTACTAATGCCTAGTAAATTGTTTTGTCGTGTAGCTGGCAGCCTCTGAGAAAGAACAAACCGCACTCTGCTTAATAACATCGGTATGTGGCACACGGATCTGATAGCTCTTTTGAATAGGTCTAAATATGTACTTCAACTACATTGTCTGCGACGTAAAGCAAAGGTTATTTACGATGAACTGCTTTGAGCGGCCACTCACGCGGCAATTTTTTTGGCGCCTATTTGCGGGCTTCTTTCCCGCTCATCAGCAGAATACTTTTATGTAGCACGTGTCGAACAACGGAAAGCTGTATCGGGAAATTTTGATGTTGCTATACGATTGCCTCATTCACACTTTTCATCTTATTATAATATTTGGGAATTTGATTAGTTAAATAGGACTAATTACCTCATTTTGCGGAATGAAAAAGTCTGACTATCTCCAAACGACGGCAAAAAATATTACCTGGGTTCTGTTCCGTTACGTGGCACTTGCATATATTTATTGGTTGGCTCAAGTTACGTGAGACACCCTGCATACGGAGTGATCATTTCTAGGCTTCACGGAAATTTTTAAAAATCACCTGTGGCAGATAGCGTGATTCTTGTCGGTGCGCTGGATTATTCGAAGAGATGGACATTACTACCACGAGAAATCGAAACAAATATTCAGCTTTCTAAGAAAAAATACTAATTACGTTCTTAATTAATTATCTTATGGCACATATTGCAATTCACTAATTGTAGCCAGTCTGTTTTTAAGACTTATCCACATGCAATGATTTTCTAGGTTGACACCGGTTTCTAGATATTATTTCCCATACACTCTTCAACAAATGTACACCCTCTGGGGTGTATATTTGCCACACAACAATAATCGTGATCTGTCTTGCTCGCGTTTCCTTTCTTGAGAACACTGCCCTCGCTACTTTCCTGTCAAGAATGTGCTGTCATGCTTATAACGCGCATGCCGTTCGTGACTTGGAAGTACCGGGCTCGCAGCGTTAAAGAAGAGAAATGCGGACAAGACGGACGACGATTATTGTTACGTGGCAAGATACGATCCACATGATGTAATTTTGTTTAAGAGTAGCGTGAGGTAAAATGCATAGGCTATCCACTTACTTTTAAACTTCAAGGCACAAAAAAGCCTTTTGTTAGAAATGTAAGTGGACCAACATTGAATCTTTACGGTGAGTTTTATGGCGCATATTTCCAAACAGCTGTCATTCTGGAAATTTCTTCCGAATGGATACGCCTTGCAAACTCACTGACCACAATTTGTAAATTTCAATATGTGCTGCAAAATCATAGAGAAGTTACTTTGGGATTTTGTTGTTAATTGGTTCGATATGAGTTTTGGTTTCTCGTGCAAGTAATGTCCGTTTCTCAGAATAATCCGGCTCAAAGATTAGAATTGTGTTATCTGCAAGAGGTGATTTCTTAAAATTTACCACAACTTAAGAGTGATTTTTGCGTATATATCCGTATATATTGAAATGCCTTTCCTGGCTTGCGCTGGAAGGAAAACTGCCCCAGAGCTTGCTAAGACAATATTTCTTCCCTGATTTCTTCGCTGAATAGTTCTTGCCTGGGCGCGCTCGTTTCGACAAGTTGCGCCGTTTCGTACGGCCTTATTTTCCTCGTGTCGCGACTCAGACTTATCGGCTTCGCGATGCCGCTTACCCAGGACCATCCCTTTTTGTGATAACCGCAGCCTTATCGACGTAGCACGTACTCCGCACCGTCTCGCCTGCCTGCGCACTCTGTATCTGCCTTCCTGCCTTGCTTCGCCGGTGCCCTACGCACCATCCTCCTCTCACAGCGCACCGCCTTCCGTCCATATTAGGAGGCGCTCATTTCTCTCCGACAGTGGCAGCCAGGCCTGGCGGCTGGCGACGGCGTGCGCTGGGCCCCGTATCTACACCGCAGCCTCGCCAGGTTGACCAGGCCCGCGCGCGGCCGGCTTTCCCTCACGACGCGCGGCGGCTCGGTTCTGGCTGCATGCCGTCAGTGGGAACCATATTTTCGTCATTTTCGAAGGAGAAGCGGACGACGGAAGAGGAGGGAGGCGGTAGGGGTGCAGAAGGGATGCATCGCGCTCTGCCAAATGAAGAACTATCGCCTTCATTAGCGTCATTGATCATCATTATCTCGACGTCGATGCGGGCTCCCGCACGATGGCGCTGTCACCATGCCTGGGCTTCCGGTATTCCCCTATCACCCTCCCCTCCACCCTTTCCACCTTCACCCACTCTTTTAGCTACTTTCTTGCAGACACTACCGTGTTTATGTTAGCATGTATCTCTCTCTTCCTGCAATCATCGTTCTCTGTCTTTTCTTCGCATGGTTCCTGCCCACTTCACTTTCCTCCAGCCACCTGAACCTATTATTCAAGAGGATAACACTGTTCTCTTGTCTTCTCCATTTTATCGGCTTGGTAGTGGCCTCGTTCCTCACCCTCACTTCCCCCGACTCTTACAGGAAATGCGGATTCTGACGTCACTTTGGCGCTCAATGTTTTGGTAGCAGTGGCTGCTTTGCGTAGGCTCAGTTGATGACGTCATGTCTCGATGAGACTCGCTCCACTGCAAGCCGTCGCAGCAGCGTTTCACGGCGAATGCTTTGCTTTGAATGTGCTCAGCTGACCAGGTATGTGTGCGGCCAGTCTGAATTCAGCTCACGCGACGCTGCATATTAAATCTGCGAGCTCTATATTAACGGCCCGTGTCACTAACACAACATGGTTCTGACTCACTGAGGTTGCCATTCTCAGGCCGGCTATAGTTCCTAATGAAAAGGAAAAAAAAGAGTCTAAACGACGTGCTGACTTGCAAATAAATAATATTCAGGCAATCACTCAAACTGAACATTGCATCGAATGGGAAAAGAAGAAAGTACAAATTGTCATAACCAGGAAGAGGTTCTACAAAGCAATGAAGAAAACACCTGAAGGGATCATTTAGTCTTTTCTGATGCTTGTTTCTCGCTTCGACGCAGTCTGGTATATTGATCTGGGCGCGTCGAGAGACACTTCGTGAAAACGCTATCGGAGTGAACTTGTGGCACTTACTACTGACTCCAACCACTATATCAAATACATTTATGTGGCACACATACCGCTCATTGCCTCAGCAAGCTACCGGATGCAGGAAACTTTATCCACGTTCACGGTGACATGCAATTTGTGGATCGTATTATCGCTTGCGCGTATCCGATGTCCTGACATTGTATTCGCTGCGCCCCGCCCTCTCCATGAAAGAAGGCCTGGTGTGGCTGCAGTATGGGTGTTTATATATTTTATGTATATACGATTATGCATTACAATTAAAACCATGTATACCATTGACATTGTAACGTCAACCTCATTTCATAAGTAGCTTCATTTGATAGGAGCCTGCCCCTCCGTTTGCTATTACAACTTTATGTTCCGCTATCACTCGCATATTTCCTTTTACATGTTCCAAGTGTGACTATATTCAGTAGGAATCTAAATGATAGTGCCGAAATTGACAACTTACATAAGGCAAATTCATTCGATCAACTAAACAGGCACAATCATTAACATTTTACCATTTGAGCAATTCAACAGAGACAAGATGCAATCAAAACATCCCCGATATGAGCGTATGAAATTTTACAGCCATGCTACTGGTCTAAAGATATTCACTCCTGCAGTCTTTTCTGTTGGAACGGATAAACGGATATTCTCTATTTAAAAAAAAGCAGGTTTCACTCTTGCGCATGTGTGAAAACTTCACTCTGCTTATTTTTCAATTGCGTATCGTCGCCCTAAGCTGGGTAACTTGAGCAAACTCAAAACTTTGGGAGCCTGAAAAACTTCCGTGTTTCAAAGATAAATTTGGCTTTCGTTCATTTGCAAGCTACCTGAACACGTTCAGCTTCCATTTATTCCACAGGGTGGGAAACTGGAGCAGTTTGTTCGCTCGCGCTGGCGCGCTATAATCGAATTCGCCCGGAGCTTTGATCTTGTATACATCTATTCCTGGCGACGCACGATCCCTGGGGTTCCGCCGGAAGCAATGATGAAGAAAATGCGCTCGCAAACCAAATAAGGCTAGGAAATAGTAAAATTAGAAAGATAAACAAAACTGAGAAATAGGTGGCCCTTGCCGACATGCCATAGCAAGAAAACATAACCTCTTTCACTCTTTCTCTGTTCACCGACCAAAAAAAAAAAAAATTGCTATTGCACCCCAAGGGAGATGAACCCAGAGAATAATCTTATCGGCCACTGCTTCGACTGCGGTTCTCTCGAAATTTTTTTTTCATGCCACTCTCCGACGGCTGTTTCGCACACTGGCGGCCTAATACGCCCGTTCTGAAAGACTGCGTCGGATTGTGGTAGCCGTGGCCGTTCTCCAGTCAGCTGATGTCTTGGAATTTCCTTGCAGCGTCAAGAGGGATTGCAGCCCTTGATTGGCTGCGTTATTTTTTGCTTTCTCGCTTTCTTCCGCTTGCGGAGTTCCTTTCAATACTAGCCGTCCAGTAAATCGTGGTCTGTCCACTGATTTCCTCTTTTCATGTCCAGCACAGTTTCTTCCTTACCCGCGCTGTGTTTCTTTTACTCGTATGCTTAATACAGGTGGCACCTCAAATCGAGCTATTCGTCTCGGCTGCGTGGCTAGAAATAAGGCTCCTCATTTTCTTGGCTCTGCATTACCGAGGTTTCTCTTTTTTTCTTTTTCTTTCTTTTTTTTGTATAGCTGCGGATCCATGAGAGATATTTTCTGCGGAAGTTACTCCGAATACCACTGACGTCTGTGAGAGTCATCTAAGGCTTCCTTATGGTCAATGGCAGGCCAAGTTTTACTCAACTTCAGTAAGCCTGGTGTTCTTTTTTTCTTCTTTCTTTTTCTTTAGTGACTATAACTTTCTTGACCGAGATGAAACGAGATATCTTCTTTGACATAGCAACTAAAGGAGACAAGTGGGCAGCAATTTATATTGGGTAGCTGTGCTATGTGGTAACTAAGAGGATGTACAAAACTGAGGCCGGTCATTATTCGCGTTCGTCAAATCTAATGTCCCCTCTACGGTTTCTTAATTATAGTTATCCGACAGCGCAAACAGCCAATATAACTGACGGCTCCTGCATGTAGGATTACTGTTATGCTATCGTCGGTAGATCTTACACTTTTTTAATTATATTTAGTAGAGTGGGTTCGATTGCTTCTTCCGTGGCTTTGTTAACTCAAATAAAGTCAAAGTCAAAGTTTTATTTCATCTCTCAACAAAGAGAAAGGGGGTGGCGGGAAAAAGCTGCATTACTGCAGCTTGAATAAAATGTTCAATTTTATTCAATGTAATGTAATAAATGTAATAATTAATAATAAATAATGTAATAATAATGTAATAATAAATGTAATAATTAATGTAATGTAATAAATGTAATTTTATTCAATGTTCAATGTAATTCAAGCTGCATTACTGCAGCTTGAATTATAAATGTTGCAGAAGGAAAGCTTTATTCACAATATTTCTTGAATACGCAACTTCGCTACAATTTGGAATTTCAGTTGAAATTGCACCCAGTATCAGCGAATATAAAAGGCGACCACGCGAGCGCATACGCCCTGCACCCTCTCTTTTACGTCAAAGCATCGGTTGCTCACTCGTATCAGGAAATGACGCTTTCACAAGTTCATATCGCGAGCTCATGAACGACTACCGCGTTTGAAATTATACTTAATGTTGAAAAACAGTGCTGGCATGAAAGAAAATGTCATAATAAGAGCACCACGTATTGGACTATTTGAATTTGTCCAAAATCCCATTCTTCTGAACAGATGCTCCAATGTTCCAAAGCCAAGCTGTATTTCCCTGCACACCGTTTCGTGCACCATTTCCTTCGCGCCACACGCGCAATCAGAACATGCGTTGCAAATGCGCCATTTGTCTTCACTTTCGTGTTCGGTGATATTATCTGATAGGGTACTTGGCAAACCGCAGCTGTGGTACTTGAGGGGATTAGGTCTTGTTTATACACAGCGCGCGTTCTTGTGATATTCAGAATCATTCTTATGTCCTTTTTTTGTTACAGCAACCGCAGTTAAATAGCATGATGGTATCACGAAGCGTTCCTCCATTGCCAAGAACGTTAGCGGGGTAATCGGATTTGAAGGGCTTTCTCTGACCACACCTTCTTCCTATACAGAGACTGCATTGAATGCATTTACTGTAATAAAAGTACGTAAGTACTCTATTAGGAGTCCCCTCTTTAAGCACACTTGGAAATATTGGGCTGCTTGCGTGTGAGCGGTGGGCCAAATTATAAGTCCGTCCAAGTTATTAGTTTGGTAAAGAACGCTGAATATGAAGCAGCCATATGTCGATAAATAGCGTTTTCAAATTTTAATTCAAGCAAGTGTATCATACAGCCTATATGGTATAGGCCGGTATACGCAGAACTTCAATATTGTTCCCCTGACGTATGTTTCGAAATGTTTATATCGGCACGCTCGCTGCCATGTCCCATTGGTTCGTTCTCTGTGGAAGTAATGTATTGACACAACTCTGTACTACGCTGGCTTTAGAATCGTTGCTGTAGGTCCATGCATGTCCATACGCTTGTTTGCGTTGGCCGTAAAGCAGAAGCGCAGTCGATTCCTCATCCCGCAATGATTCGGCGCCGGAGAATCCCGCATGAGCTAAGAGCTTTGTACGACTGCTGAAGTATGGTTGTAGGGGTGGGTTATAGCTACAGGCGGGTTTAGCCTGGCGATCAAGGCAGGCAATTGCTGCGCCCGGGCGTCTTTTTGCAAAAAAGTATTCGCTCGTCAAAGGATAACAGCATTAAATATACAGCAAGGCATTGGCGGCGCGCTGCCTTCGGGCGGCGCTGGAAAACCAGAACGGCTTCCCTTATTATTTACCTCACTTACTTGTCATGCGGGAGCGCACCGCGATGGCCGAAAATATATGACGTAAAGCAAGGACCCATTTATACAAACATACAAAGGCAAGAAATGGGAAGGGTAGGGAGCGGCGAAACGGGAGGTTTGGTAATGGATGAAGAGAGGTGGTACAGTAGCTGAATGTGCAGTAGGCGGAAACGTCAAACAACTGAACCCCTTCTGCGACAAACCCACGGCACCCACATATTTACACATTGTTGCAATAAAAGGGCGTATTCATGCGCTAAAGAAACCTGCAGAGAGTGTTCAAGTTACCCTACTAGGCGTTGTGACACTTATCGTCGTGTTATTACAGTACCTACAAGAAACACCCATATATGGTCCATACCGCGATTTCGTACAACTTATAAATATCAAACTTTGGCATACAACGTCCCAACAACACTAAACACGTATGAAAACACAACCAGTTGCAGTAAAAAACAGTTACGTTTTTTCTTTTGTTCTATTGTTTGCTAGTAAAAGACTCAGTATCTTAAAATATCTACTATATATAACATATATGCTGCTTGCAAATCAGTTATTAAAAACATTAATTTTTTGCAGCATTTTTAGAGTGTTTGTGTGAGTGTAAATATGCTGTGCTATGTGTCAAAATTTGCATATGCATTTTCATGTGCATCGTATTTCAAATGTATTTGTGTGATTTATGAATGTTGTATTATGCATTGTGATCTGCATCTTTTTCATTTTTTTGTAGCAGTGTATCTTAGTACTTTTCCTCTGCACTTTGTATAGCCGCTGCCATGTAACGGTTACCTGGGCCCCGTCAAGCCGTTTTTACGGCTTTTAGCCCACCGGACCTTCCAGCATATTGTCTGGTAAATAAACTTGAATTTGAACTGTGCTTAGTTTAGTAGTGTAAAGCCTGCACGAGGCTTACATTATGCATATATGGGGGTAATTATCACGTGCCTTACATTTTTGTATCCTGTTGGAGGCAGAACGACTATGCGTATGTCAGCTTCTACCCCGTATCCTAAATACCTGACACTTATGACACTTCTGCCGTAAAGGAAAGCCTCTAAGAACTACATCTCGCATTACATACAAATAATGTTTTATCCTTGAAGAGCAGAAATCCGTTTCTTCTCTTCCTGTTAACCTCGGCGTCGCTTCCATTTTATCTATTTCTCCTTGTTCTCTCTGTCTCTGTTTCTGCAGAAGAGCATAATGACCTAGTTCACGTTCAGCGGGAACTAATAACAAAACTAACCACCATGCAATCTAAATAAACAGCTTTCTCAATCGCAACAAAGCGAGGAATACATATGAGGATACAACCTATTATTGAGTCGAGATGCACAAACTGCTTCACCGCAATTTCTGAACACTATTAACGCAATCCGTGTGTCACGACAGCGTAACGTCATTAGCCAGATATCCATAGCAGGACAACAAAAAATACGGAATGAAACCAAACACTAAAACTCATCTAGAGGGAACGCGTATTATGCGGAACGACCGCATGGCGACCATAAAAGGCCATCCTAATTCGAAACACGCTGTGTCGAAACGGCCTGGTTTCACCCGATCGACAGATAATTATTGACCTTCCAGTGTCCATTTTGCCGCGGAACTGTCCGGCATGTTGTGCGGCGCCAATGCGTTGCCGGCGCCTCGAGGCTGGCGTTCTGCTTGGCTGCACCCCCCCACCCCCCCGAAATTTTCCGTGGCATTCGCATCGCGGCTGAGCCGCGCATAGAATACAAGATCTGAACTGTTCCCGCATTAATTGTATGGATTGTGCGCGTATCTAAACCGATCAATGTATTCACGGCCACTCAGTCTCATTGTGCTTCCTTATTTGATTTTCTTCTTTCGGCTTTAGCATCACGCAAAAACTCATTTAAAAGAAAGGTTCTTTCGCGTTTTTTTGTTTTTGTTTTTTGCTAAAGGTTCAGTCGGTGTATCAGTGCGTCAGCGCGTCAGTGTGTCGTCACTATCCTGTCGTTAGAGCTGTTTCTTTCAAGGCCAGTAAAGTACCAATCAGCTAAATTCAACAGGAACTTGCAGATTTAACTATACTAGCTGCAAGAGTAATGTTTCAAATAAAGGAGCGCTGTTTCTTTCTAGGTCGGTAAAGTACCAATCAGCTAAATTCAACACGCACGTGCAGATATAAGTATACTATCTGCAAGAGTAACGTTTCAAATAAAAGAGCCATTTATACTTATGCAATTACTTTGGGGAGTCCTCAGATGTTTCGAAGATAATTAACACTTTTTATTGCTTTAAGTGCGTCGCACGCACATGGTGCAGTATGCTGCAATACTTGTCTCGCCAAGAAGATTTATTTATTTATTTATTTATTTATTTATTTATTTATTTATTTACCCTCAGGGCCTTTCGGCATTAGAGGTGGGAGTGGGCTATACAACAAAAAAGCGGAAATAAATCATGAGCTTATACACTATATTTGCAAATTATGCAATGTCAGCTGAAAGTATGATAAATGCAGTAATAGAACATGATATATAAAAGTAACATTAAAGAAGAAAAAGTAAACCACTAACAGCAGTTCGTACAAATGTTTGCTATTATACATTGTTATCTAGTGCTTTTCGAAAGTTCCCTTTGTTTGAGCAATTTGCTGGCGCACGCATATCTGTCGGGTGCCAACTTTGAGTATCCTACGTTTTTATGGCGCTATTACGGTTACAGAGAAGTCGTAGATGTGACTATGCATGGTGCTGTTTCATGTCACGTAGTACATCTGCTTACGGCGCAGTACATCCGTGGCAACTCAGAGGAGAGTACGAATCACATATACCTAAATGCTACGACTGTAGCAACGCGTTCGAAGCTTACACTTGATATTACCATTGTTTTTTCTTCTTTTTGATGATCCAGCATTTCGAAAGCTCAGAGTGCTTTACGTGGCTTTACTGTTCGAAGATCTGTCAGGACGCAAATAGTCTTTCCATATTTTTGTCAACCATCTCAGAATCGCCGCGCAATCTCACGCCAACAACAACTAGCACTGCTCAGACGCGACACATTGCTCGGCCTTTCTACTTGCGAGCTGCGGCTTCCAGTCACAGTAGCGTGTAACTTGGGTATCGAGGATCGCTTTCATGCTCGGAGTGTGCGTCGCAGCAAAAAGGTTTTAAGGCGCCAAAGGCGCCGGAGACTCAAAAAACCCGAACGCCTCTACTCAAAAATGTCGTCTCCACGGCTACACCCAAGGCCATCTTCACAGTACCAAGCAGTTCTCTTTGCTTTTACTTCAGGAATTCGATATTTTGCCCTTCTGGTTCCATTTCTTTGGCAGTTCTTCGCAAAGTATTGCGTATCGGTTCGTTGACTTCTTTCTCGACTCCGCTTCCTCGTCCTCCTCTGCTTCTGATTCTTTCTCGGGTTCAACACATCTTTGTGACTGTAGGCTCCCTTTGATGCCTGAATTCCTAGACGAGCGACAAAGAAGCAGACGGGAAAGGAATTCAAGCACTCTCGGGAATTCCGCGCCTCTCGACTGTTCGTCTGCGAGCGCTTTTCATTCCCGCCACAGCGTCGTATTGTACGCCAAACGTTTTCACAGTTTCTGTCAAGTTTCCAAAGCACCGATTCCGACTTGCTTTCATTTCTTCTGCTTCTTTTTAGCGTGTATGAAACTCCATGGCTCATACTGGCCGCCAGTGACCTCTTATTAACGGACGATGACTATCTAAATAAAAAACATAATTATAACAAAACGAGGGCACTTCGCGGCCCGCCCACCGAATACCGGAACATGTTAGCGCGGAGCAGCACGTTGCACGAGCTGCGTTCCCGTAGCGGGCCGCCGTGGCGCTTCTCAAAACTTCGCCCGACGGCGGTGATTTATGCATTGCAGATGAGAAGGCCGCGACGCCGACGAGGAGCCCGCCTTGCCGCTTTCGATTCTTTTTTTTTCACAACCCCCACCAGTTCCCGATTCCAAGTTTTCTGGTGCTCCTCGAGCCAGCGTTCGCCGCGAGAACACTTTATGTCTCTTTTTTTTTTTTGCCGCTTGTCATCGTCTCCGCCGTCGTCCTGGCGTGCGCCATTGTCTCGTCGCAGAGAATTTCCCCGCCTATTTTCTTCCCGGTGTCCCGTTACTTCCTCTTTGTTTGTTGTCGCTTTATTCCGGCAGGCGGCGTTAAGAAAGAAACCACTGCGGGCAGCGACAGGGCATCATTTCGCCACCAGTTGACGCTCTCGAACGCCGCGGGCGCGTGCATTTGAAAGATTACTCGCGTACACGCGCTCGCTCAGCGCGTTTGCTGTGCCTCCGAACGCTTCTCGGGCATAACGGGGTGCGCATCGCGGCACGAGCGCTGCCGCAGTCTGTTACCCGTCCATCCGCTCCGTGTTTTTTTGGCGCTGCCAGCCGTTTTCAATATATATGGTAATAGAAGAACGGCGCCACTTGACTTTGCGCAGCCGTTCGCAGCGCGTGCTGTTTCGTGGTCGCTGTCGCGAAGAAAATTGTCGGCTACCGTCGCCCCCCGTGTTTCACTTGCCAAGCACCGAGAAAAGCTTGGAGGCGTCTTCGCAAGCTTCCGTCTTTATGACGCATTGTCGTGTACATGCACGTTTTTGAAGAAGGTGCGTAGAAGCAGTATACAAAACACAAAAGAAGTCCGGTGCTTCGGTAAACGCCTTCTATCACTGACGCTTCTATTTCATTTTTCTTCTCTTTTTTTAAATAAAATACTCGTTGAAAGTGATAGCTTGGTTTTTTTTTTTCTGTCGTTACTTCACACAGAAAACGGAGACCTTGACCCGTTTAAGGCTTATTTTGTGAGAACTCAACAAGGAGGATATCTGAATGAGGTGCATTCATAAATTGTTACAAAAGAAGAAGACTGCGCACAACGGAAAACTAGTGTCAGGCAACCCGACACCTTACGTGTCCTGCGTTTACGTTGCACCACTATTTTGGCTGAATCGCCTAATAGGATAAAGAATGCGGAATGCTAGACGCGTATGGAAGTATGGTAGCTACAACCCCTTTGGCCTGCTCCGTAATGCACTTGACGTCTGTGTGTAACTTTCTAGCGCCATCTATTCTTCATACACATCATTGAGGGGCCATCTTCGAGCAATTTATTTCCATGCGGTCTTCCTTCTCTTTGTTCCTTCAAAAAACTATCGTCGCCAATTTTTTTTTTCTATATGAAAGTAGCGATGGCTTAAATGTGATACTTCTACAACCAATTATCTAGTCGCCTCCTTACTAAGAATGTGGGTACATATCTTAAATTCAAGGATTAGCATACGACACGTTCAGCTCATTATCGACACTATACCGCGCAGTTCTTTTGCATAACGTTTTCGCAGTGCTATCATGAGACTTCTTTTTCTGCTGTGCCGTTTCCTTCCGAGAAGAAGACTCCGTGCTTCCCCAATACCAGTAAGTAAATTACAAAACACTACTACAGACGTTTGTAATTCAGATGTCGAGCCACAGCCTAACGTTTAATGGGACAGTGATACACCGCTGGCGAAAGCCTTACAGCAAAACAGAAAAACATCGCGCAACGTATGTAGCAGTGTGAAAAGAGCTTGCTGTAAAGACGAGAAGAAAAAAAAACGCATATGTCGAAGCCAAAATGTCGTAGCCTTAGCAGAATATAGCAAATTTTTTCAAGCCCACCTTCCTTGATTCATCAGACCGGTGCACTGATGTGTTTTATTATCAGGCTGATTGCAACTCACACAGAAGATTGATACTAGCAATAAGAGCACATTGTAAAAGTGAGTTTCTGCTAACGTCTTGTGTGGCATGGCACTATTAAACGGCTTGGGTATTACTGAATCAGCATTGTATGTTGCGACAGTTAAGCCTAATCTCATAGGCATGGTAAATGCGGTCAAAAAACAAACAGAACAAGTAAGAGTTGAAATTTTTAATTAAACGCCTTCTTAATGCACACCACTTTCCGTCAGGTGGCTAGTGGCCTCTCGTGTTCTTTCCTTGAATAAAAGAAAGAAAAAAAAGAGCCCAACAAGCACTCTAATGCCCACGGTACTTCAATTTCTTGAACCTGCAAATTCAGAAATGCGCCAGGGTGACGAGATCGTCGAGAAGAAGGTGCCGCTCAGGCACGCATCGCGTGATATGTACGCATTTCTTTTAGATTCCCAACGCTCTCGTTGAAGGATCCTGCTACCGGTCAGGAGTTATCTCCCTTATGACAATTTGGGCACGTATATCAGAACCTGGACTTAATAAACTCGAGTACCCTATACACGGAAGACATTTATCCGAAAGCAAGCCAGCCAGCAATCCCATTCTGCTCATAATTTTGCTTTTTATTTAGATTTCACTTATATAGCCCATTTTTGGGATCTCCCTGCCTCCTTTAAGGCTTTCTTCGCTCTTTGGCTTAAAGAAGATCTTCTGTTCGTAAAGGTAGTTCCGGTGGATAGTTTGTGCAAATATGAGCCATTTTACCCTGCACTCTGAATCACTTGTGACAAGAGTTGCTGGCCTAGTTAATGCACGAAGCGTATACAAAGACAGTCCCTAGAATGGGAAGCGCATATCAGAATGGTGCCAATGTCATTACTCAGAGAAGAAAAACCGCATATGGTTATGTAAACTTATTTTTGCTTATGCTGTACGAGTAAAACAAACGAAGGGCGGCACTTCTGAAACACGGTCAATTAACTTACGATCTCCGAAGTAAACGAAGTCGCACAAACATCGTGTCAGCTGGCAGTGCCGAGTTGGGCTGCAAAAGGCGGCGAGTCTATTCGACTAATCAGCTGTTTATTCTGCTCAGAGAATGTACCTTTAATTAAGTGTCTGCAGTTAGAGTTTTTGGCCCTCGCTTATACTAGGCGGTAAATACATCCTCGGCTATTCTTTATTTCTTCGGCCCGACTACGGTCAATTCACCGATAAGGGCGCAGATCTTGAGGACCAGCACACGTTTTATTGCAGAGCAACATGATGAACAGTGCGGTAACCGTACACATGCGATTATTTATGCCTATAATTTAATTCTGTCATACATGCTCTGTGTAAATCGCAGCTCAAATCGTTGCCATGGCACATACTCATACAAAAATGAGTGCTTTCAACCTGATATCCCCGCTAAACGTCCTGTTCAAGCACTCTGAAGGATCAAGCGTTTCTCAATACAACACATTTCTCATGTACGTTTGAGGATCATTCTAAAGAAACGTCGTCGTGTCCTAATGAGATCCACTCTTTCGGTTTACTGCACTGGTTTCTTGCATGAAAAACAACAAAAACAAGGACAAATGGAGAAGCTGCAGTGTTGACCAAAAACCAGTGCAATAATGCAAATGCAATAATGCAATAATGCAATAATGCAAATCCGGTACATGATGAGACAAATATCATCGTTCGTTTTGTCCGACGCACAAAACGCAATGCTGTCCTTCAGAAGGCCAGAAAAATCCGGATTAACACTACAAAACTGGGTTTTGAAGAATCTAAGCCAGTCTACGTGAATGAGCATCTTACCCGTCATGGTAAGCAGCTTCTCGGTGCGGCGACAAAGAAAAAGCGTGAAGTAGGCTGGAAGTTTGTGTGGACAAACGGTGGCAAAATCTTTGCTCGAAGGGACGAACAGTCTGCAACTTTGCGGATAAACGCTACGAGTGACCTGGAAAAAATGTCCCGCGAAACTAAGTGAAGTGATTAACCACATGCCAGAAATAGCAACAAGCAAGAATATGGCAGCTTTAAACTCTTCTCACTACTATACTATAAACGCCTTCAATTCTTTGGCAGAGACTACTCAGAACCAATTGCGAGTGTTCCACTTGAACGTGCGCAGTATAAGAAACAAACAAGAAGAATTACGCGACTTCTTCACTTCATTGACCGTTGAATTTAATTTGATGTTATTCACAGAAACGTGGTTAAGAGTTGAAGAACAACCCCCATTCTTTCAAAACTATGCTTATCAAGGTGCTGTTAGGTCGCATGGAAGGGGCGGTGGCGTAGCCGCGTACATCAAACGACCCATGTCTCATGAAGTTTTGCGTGATTTTTCGGTCGTTAACAATGATGTTGAGTGCCTTACCATACATGTGGAAAATAATGTAGCTGCCGTTATCTATAGGCCACCCGCAGGTAACAAAACAAATTTCTTCGAGTTCCTAGACAATCTACTGCGACACCTTACTTGTACTGGTCTGTCTTTCGTGATAATGGGTGACGTCAACATAGATATGCTATCGCATGATGCCCCTTCAAGACAACTGACAGAATTAGTCACATCTTACGCATGCGTAAACACTATCGTCGAAGCAACAAGAGTGACACCCAATACTGCAACTTTGCTTGATGTATGTATTACGAACATACACCCACCGAATTGTGCTGCTGGATTGCTGACGCTAGGAATTAGTGATCACCTTCCAGCTTTTTGTCTTATCCCCTCTTTGTGTGGTAAACGTAGTCATGTACCAAAGAAGATCATCCGCAGGATAAATGATCAGTCATTGAAACTCTTTTGCGTTCTGGTTGCTACCGTTGATTGGGCATGCGTATTAAAAGAAGACGACCCTAGTAAGGCGTACAATATTTTTCTTGATAAACTTATTGCATGCTACAATCAAGCATTTCCAACGGAACTGAGTAGGCCAAGATGTAAAAGAATACGGAAGCCCTGGATTAACAACTCCTTATTAAAGAAAATAACAAAAAAGAACCGTTTGTTCCATATGTTTTTAAAAACGCGAGGAGAAGATGCCCTAATCACTTTCAAACAGTATAGAAATAAACTGAGCAGTGAAATTAAAAATGCTAAGGTAGAATATTATGAACAGGTTTTTGCCAAAATAGGTAAGGATCCTAGGAAAATATGGAATGAAGTAAAAAATCTAACTGGGAAGAAAGAACAATGTACCGTACTAAAAATAGTCACACCTACAGGCACACTAACCGGTCTTGAAGCGGCCACCGCCCTTAACGCCTATCTTGCCACGAGCGCAGTGTACGAGCAGGAAAATGATGAAGAGCATAACTTGATTGATAACAGCGTTACGATAGTGAACTCTATGGTTCTCGCACCAGTAACTCCTCACGAAATCAACAAACTTATCAATGGGATTAGAAATGATGTTGCTTCTGGTTCTGATGAAATTAAAGCAATGCCAATTAAACATGTGTCTGAAATCCTATCCCCCATCCTAGCAGACATAATAAATAAAATGTTTGAGACTGGAATCTTCCCTGACTCGCTCAAGATAGCCCGCATCTGTCCTATTCACAAGGGTGGTGCTGAAGGAGACATAAGCAACTATAGGCCAATCTCGGTCCTGCCTGTTTCTATCGAAAGTATTTGAAGGGGCCATAAATATAAGACTAGAAAAATTCTTTGCGAAATATGGGGTAATAAGTGACATGCAGTTCGGATTTCAAAAAGGAAAATCTACCGAGGACGCACTTCTCAGTATCAAGCATGATATTATACATAACTTTGAGCACAGGCTTTACACGCTAGGACTGTTTGTAGATCTACGAAAAGCTTTTGACTCAGTGTGTCATGATGTGCTATTAATTAAACTAAAAAGATACGGTGTTCGCGGCGTCGTCCTTAAACTGATAGAGAGTTACTTAAGCAATAGGCTTCAATATGTAAGTGTCCACCAAGGAACGACTACAAAAATAGTAATTAAACAAGGTGTTCCTCAAGGCTCTATTCTTGGACCGCTATTATTCTTAGTCTATATTAATGATCTCTGTAGCATCTATAATTCCCCTAAACTAATAATGTACGCAGATGACACGAATATTTTCTTCACTGCACGTACCCTTACAGAGCTTCAGGAGATTGTTAATAAGTATATGGAGTCACTTTCTGACTGGTTACATGCCAACAGGTTACAGTTGAATACTAATAAAACCAAATATATTATATTCGCTCCGATTAACAAGCCAATGAAGAATGATATTCATATTACCTTTCGGGGCACTCCGTTAAAACAAGAGGTGAAGCAAAAATTTCTGGGAGTATGGTTCCAAGAAAATTTGTCTTGGAACACCCACATTGATAATCTTGCTTTGGAGCTCAGTAGATCGCTCGGCTGCTTGTATAGAATAAGCTCACTTATACCTTTGTGGCTTAAAGTTTCTCTTTATTATACTCTCTTTTATTCCAGACTTTCCTACTGTATTTTGGTTTGGGGTACAACCTCTAGTAGAAACTACCTCCGAATACTAAAGTTGCAGAAGCGTGTACTTCGCCTACTTGAAAGATATGCAGGACACCCACAAGACTTGCCAACAGGTCCACTGTTTGTAAAGTATTCTCTGCTAAGAGCTGATGAAATTTATTGCTTCAAGTTATTGCAGTATGTACAAAAACATAAACTACACGCATTTAGCAATCCCGCTGAAACACACACGCTCGCCCTTCGAAGGCAAGAGCGCAGAAAGCCTCGAACACGCACGAATTATGGAAAACAACATTTAAATTACCAAATTCCGGTGCTTCTAAATAAACTTCCAGATGATGTCGACCTCAACAAATCGATTAAGAAAAAAACATTCAAAACAATGGTTATCGAGAAAGAAATTCGCTACCAGTGACATCTCATTTAAAACCATATGTAGCGTTTGTCTGTAAAACAGTGCTCTTTTACTGTGTGTTGGATGTCGCCTTTTTTCTCTTTTTTCATATGTTCACTACGATGATTGACCTTTTGCATTTGCGTTCATATGTTTTTTTTTCCCGTTCTGTCACATCTATGACAAGAAATCTGTTTTATATATTTGTGTGCAGTGATATGAACTAGATCCTCTATGACATAGAACTGTGTAGAGTGTAACTACAAATGTGTGTGCTGTTTTCTCAAATCTCTTTTGTAATGTTGTCGAAACTGTATGCGGAGGGAGGGCCTCGTCAGGCTAGTAGCCTTTAGCTCTCCCTTCGCTTTTTTCTTGTATTGGAAAGAAACCAATAAACAAACAAACCAATAAACAAACAAACAACCAATCAGCTTAGTTGAAGCTTTAGTGATCCTTTTGTTTGCATGTCGGAGCATTTGGATGCTGCTCGTTCCTGTAATTTTCATGGCGTGACATAATCGTGCTCACTATGGCTCCAATGCTAACTCTTCAATATACTTGCAACTCAAACTTTCGCTATACTTTAGCGTGAAGGACAATGCCAGCGCATCACAACAAATAGACATAACCTTTACTTTGCAGTAAAGGATACATCCTATCCCCTTCTGTTTTTGCTTCGTCTGCTGCATGTACGTGACAACAGCGGTATGTCTCACACGAAACGTGTTTGCGGAGCGCACTGAAACATCTTTCGCGTACTGGTCTCCGGCCTGATACCCGCGAGTCATGATTCGATTTCGCAGGCTCTATCGCGCACGGCAGCAAGACACGAGTTGTGCGGGAGAAGTAAAACCACGCCTGGTTTGGCTCAAAACGTGGCCGCAAGGGCGGCAAAGACAAACCAAAATGGAAGCCCGCCTGAAAGGAGAAAAAAAAAGCTTCCTATGCATGCGCATATATTGATGTACGTTGATGCGGTGGTAAATGGATTTGGCGACCTTCTTCTTTCGTTCTTCCACGCCATTCTCACAAAGCTGGGAGGAATCACTTCCCTGACCAACGTGCAAACCACGCAAACGAAAACCAGCCCTGGCCTCCAGAAATACTGAAGGAAACGTGGAAGCGCGCAGACAGCGACGCGGGAAATGCACGAGTGACTGGGGCAAGTGAAAGAGCCAAGGAGTCTGGCTGAGGAAACAACAGCGCACCCCAGAGGCGAGCGGCGATTGCGTGCGCCCTCGACTCGTTGTGAATGCAAGATGAAGGCCGGCCGCTGTTCCTCGCACGTACCGCGCCCTGGCGAACGAGGTCCTATATTCGGGAAAAGCCAATTCCGCTCTAATCAAAACGACCGTGCGTTTTTTTCTCTGAAAGCTAGGTGACTTCCCTCCTCTGCATAGCCGTGGCTGCGGCAGCCTTTCATGTCTTCTTCAAGCTCCTCTCGCTTTCGTTATTGCTTATTTTGTTTCCATTTCGGGTCGTGGTCTTCCTGAACGCGTTCTTTTGAGAGAACGCTGCATACAGACTTCACCGGTGAAGACAGCGGCACCGTACAAGGAGATGGAGAGACGATGTTTTACGTGGAGAGCTGTCCGCCATTTCTTGATCTATACCGGGGGTCACCGGCGTCAATGGGCGGAAGACCTTCGTTACATTAGCTCGCGTTTATATCGCGATACATTAGTGCCCTAGCTGTGAGCATATCAAGATTAGATACCCTCTCGCTGTCTGCCGCGTAGAAGGACCGCTACCATGTTTCCTTCGCCATCGGGAATCGTACGTTATTTTCTTCTTTGCTACGACATTCATTATACAGAAAATCCTTGATGAGAAAACCTTTCAATGTCGTCCGCCTTACGGTTCCTCGGCGCCCACCTTTATCTTCATTTAAGCACACTAACCACTGTTCTTCAACATTCACGTCAAAACAACTCGCAAGTGTATCATATTTCTTTCTTTCTTTCTTTATTCATTTATTCAAGACATTCCTTACAGAAATGCCTTGGGGGACGCGACAAAAGGCACTGAACGTGCCTGACTGGGCCTCGCCACCCTTGGCAGCCTTGGCTGTCCTCGCCACCCTTGGCTGTTTTTTGAAACGTAACAAGAAAGAACACGTCGTATGAAGTTATTTTTAGCGCTTATCACGGTGTCAAAGATGCTGAAATAGGCTCAGAACACGCCTAGGCTCACTCTTCGGCACATGTTTTTTTTTAATAGAATATAGGTTAGACTAATATTTACTACACCTGACGTTGTTTCGAGTATATATTTCAACATTTAGATAGCTGTAAGACCGAAGTTGCGTAGATCAACGTTTCGCAATATATTTTAACAATCCTTGTTCCTCTACAACATATTTAACTATTTTGAAAGAGATGTCTTATTTTTCTATGCACTATATTTTTGTGTAATGCGTCATTGATGTTTAGCACGAGTGCGAGTGGTGCTCAATCGGCCTGCTTTCTTCTTATTTTCCCTGCCCATTCGGAACTTCCATAATCAGGCATCCAGGGATTTGGAACTGTTAAAGAGAAATTTATTGCTCGTCATCAAATCCAATTCTTCTGTACCTCACCTGTCACCAGTGATGATAACGTTGGCAATGACGGAACTCTTCGAGCTTAGTGAGGCTGCTAGCGTACGATTGCCGCAGGGCCCCGTCAGCAACATTGTGCTCCCCCCATTCTGGGGACAATCGCGTCCAGTCAGCATTTCAGTCCATCCCCCGACCTACACGGAATTACCGCCGCCACTCTCGACAGTTCTCTTCTTTACGCACCCGTCTTTGATTTCTTATTTCGAAGTTACCGCTCCTTCGAGCGCTGGATTAAGGACATGCCATTCGGCTGTCCTAGCAGAACTCCGGCCAATTGTCATCCCAGAGTCCTTGCGCTTCTCTGTTTTTGTTTCTTTTCTTCTTTTTTCTTTTTTTTCCTTGAGGGGGGTAAACTGCCTTCTGCGCATAACATGCAACGCTACCCGAGGAGGGGGGCAAGGGGGGTGGGGGTGCCTAGCTAGCAGCGTGGCCAATGCTTGCACTTTTGTTGTCGCCGCTGATCAGTTTGTCGGATCTTCATGGCGGCGCTGTGATGCATGAGGCATGCAGCTAATTAGGACGGCAAGCCTAGCTGAAGGTCCCTGCTTCTTATGCAAATGAGCCCTGGCGCTCACGCACTCTGTGTTTCGCTGCTGCTGTTGCTGCATTTTCTGCTCCACTCAAATTCTGCATTAAGTGATAACATTGCCGATGCTCTTCTGAGATGGTCAAAAAACAACAAAATTTGCATCGACCGCTCTAACATGCAACTTCCAAAAGACTGAGTACCCACAAAAACATAAAATAAAAATGCCATAGTCCGAAATCCGAGGTCGCCAGCAGCTACGAAAATTACGTTCGACTTTACATCCTTTGGATAGGTAGCAAATGTCCGGATATCTCTTTGGGCTTATTCTGAGCTCCAGTTGTTATGTTCATAGAAGTCCATCGTGTCCTGCTTGACCAATGTGATTACGCTTCAATGTAAGCATAAACCTTGGGCGAAGACAAAACAGGTTGTCTAAATATATGCGGCTACATTTCGTTTTTTGCACAAATAGAGATTAATTAGACGTGCTGCGCCCATTTAAGCAATTTAGTCGCACTGATCTATACTGCGTCCAGTGCCTAGCTGAGCAACTTTTCCTTCCTTGAAGAAGGAAGTAATACGTTCCCGTTATGGCAGTGTCATAAAGTTCACAAGGTAGCGGTAAAATTGAGCGATATCTTCACCTTTTGGCGCCATATTGTAACACGATTTCCGCATTTCCACGGATGTAAGTAAACCCTCAATGACACAGAAACATAAAGGATATGTATATACGCTGAAAGCGAAAGAGGCACAACGTGCGGAGAAATTTCCAGCCTTGTCCTCCAAGCTAAGCCTGCTTGTTCTATCATCATCATGCTCATTACCATCACCACCGCCTCAACATCAACGAAAGTTGTCTTCACCCTCGAGCGCAAACACGGGAAACATTCTTGTTACCAGGGGCTCATTCTTTTACAGCCAAGCTGTATATGACTAGCCAATACGTAGGCCAAAAACTCCATTGGCACAACCCCATGCGCAAGACCCCCAAAAAATGATGATACTAGAGAGAGAGAGAGAGAGGCGCAATTGGCTCCGCCAGTAGAGACGTCGTTGCTCTCCATCGCAGCCAAGCGCGCGCGCAGCAGTTCAGGTTCAGATGGTTTATTATCATTATTTTTTTCAGAAAGGTACTGAAGCTAGAGGTATGGCAATATCTGACAGAGGCCTCTGTACAAGTTGCGCATACATATAATACATACATAGTGAAAAGTTCGCAGCATGTAGCAATTCTCTTTTATACAACAAAAAAGTCGCATATTCGCAATACAATTCACTCGTGGAAATTTGTACGCTGCCTAACAAAACAACTGCGAGAGCTTCGTATGCACACTGTTATAATCAATTTAACAGCATGTGCTGCAGACAATACAAAGAAGAATGCATAAAAAACATGGAAATTCTTTTAATTGGATAAAGTAAAAGTGGATGCATTGGTTAATAATACTTTCTTTAGCTCTTTCTTAAACAGGTTTCGCCTAACTTCGAAGTCCAAATCTTTTCCAAGTTTATTAAGAAGCGACGTTATATGACACATCACGAATTGTTTTCCATAACTACTCCATGTAATTGGCATGAGTAGTTTTTGTTCTCTAAATCAGTAAGAGGATTTATCAATGCCGCTATTTACGTATAGTTTTTCATGATGCAAAATTCTAGTAACTTGTAATAAAATATTCGGTCACGTCTTAACGTAACATGTTTTAAAGATAGAGATGGCGTTCTGAGATAGCGTAGCTTCCCATTATAGCGTTCATATAAGCGAAGTACTCGTTTTTGCAATACCAATAATTTATCGTAATTGCTGTGTGTTGTTGTTTCCCATACTAAGTTTTCATGACATAATTTGGAATAAAAGAGCGCATAATACATAGATTTGATTAGCCACACAGGGATGAAAGCGGCCGCTTCGTATAAACACCATGCACACTTTGCAAGCTCTATTGCTAAGCTATTGATATGAGCATTCCAAGATAGGTTCTCTTCAAATATAATGCCAAGAAATTTTTGTGTATTGACTCTAATAATAGACTCCCTGTCAAATGTAATTTTGAAATCGTCGTTTATGATTTTATGAACTGCATTAACTATAATGTGTGTGGTCTTTTTTGTATATAATTACATTCGATTAACCCTTAGCCAGCATGAAAGAGTCAACAGATAATGGTGTACATTTGTTTCCAGTGTTTGTAGCGCCTTCGATGCGAAGGACGCGTTTGTGTCGTCTGCATGCATGATTATTTCAAGGGAATCAGGAATATTTACTCGAACATTTACATAAATCAAAAACAAAAGGGGCCCTAGAATCTATCCCTGTGAGGCACCTCACGTTAACATTTGTTTGGAAGAAAATATATTACTTATCTTAACTACTTGAAAACGATCTTTCAAATAATTGTCTACTAGTTTTAACGCCGCCCCCTTATTGCATACCTTGACAATTCATTAAGCAATATTTGATGACGAATGCTGTCAAAAGCGTTTTTAAAGTCAAAGAACAAACCAAGCGTATATTTTCTGTTTTCAATAGTTGTTATTATTTTATCTTTAATGAACCTCAGAGCTTGCTCCATATATTTATTCCTCTGAAATCCAAACCGACTCTTGGTTAATATGTTGTGCTTATTTATGAAATATGTTAGTCAGATGTATGTGATGCTTTTCAAGACCTTGGATATAGTGGATAGTGCTGACACCAATCGATAATTTGTAAGCATATCCCTTCTACCGCTTTTATTGATGGGTGTCACTCTTGCTATCTTTAAAGCTTGTGGAAAGATACCTGTGCTCAGAGTAAGGTTAATAATATGGACAACAACATTACATAATAATGCTGATATACATTTAGTTTCCTACTGGACCTATCTCATCGATACCAGCTGTCACATTGTTGCGAGGCCAGTCGGTTGTAAGAAAACAGAAGATATTACCAGAACCATGTCCACTGCAGAGTTGATACACGCATATTCATGGTCAACGGAATATGCCTCGCCCGAGCTGTGCTAAAGAAGTTGTTCATACCTTCCGCCAAAAACTGACCGCTTTGAATTGAATCAACTAAAACAGCTATGGTGAATTTATTACATTTTTCTTTGCTGCTGCTGGTCAGGGTGTTACAAACCTCCCAGACTTCTTACCATTGTCTAGAATTTTTTTCAAGAATGCTTTGGAAATATTCTCTTTTTACTCTCTTCATATAGGAATTCAGAGTGTTTCTGTAGTTCCTATATTTGACAAATAGGTCTGGATTTCGTGACTGAACGAATGTATGATCAACGAGTTCTTTTCTTTATTTCGCTTATGAAGAGTGGAATTCAAGCAGCGCTTTCGGTACTTTTTCGTCTTGTGGTTATGTATCGGCTGTAATGGGAAAGCGTCTTCATATTTTTCCTCTAATAACCAGAAAAATAACTCGTAAGCTTTATCTGCATTTTTATCGTTCTAAATATTTTTCCAATCAATTTTATTTATATTTTCAAAGAACGTTTTTCTTCCGGCGTCATTCATACGTCGTTTAAAACGTATTTATTGAGTGGACCGGTATCCTAGCAGGTGACGCAGAATACTGGTAAATGGTCGCTTATGTCTTGTGTGAAAATCCCACTCTTTAAGTCCTTTTGGTTTTGATTAGAGATGCAGATGTCGAGCTGCATAGCGGTAGCTGTAGCTATTCTAGTGGGCGAGTTGATGTGATTTGTGCAACCGTAAGCAAACAATAACATGACCATATGTCTGGCACATTATACACTGGACATCATGTCTAAGTTGATGACTCCCATAATTCAAAGCTATAGCACGGTGAAAGACTGAAGAGTAGATTCTCCAAGAGACATAGAAAATGACTTTTTTTCCCATAAGCGGTCTATATAGGACTACAGTAATTGTTTTTTTCGATACGCAGTGCTAGGCATTCAACATCATCATTAATAACAAAGTAATCTTCTAGTACCTCGTGAGAAAATGTTTCTTTGAAATAAATTGCTACTCCACCTCCTTTCTTATTAACAGGATATAAATCTTTTGAATTACATCCTGATAGATGAACCAGTTCATCATTTTTGGTGATCCATGTCTTAGAGAACCACACATCAAAGTTAACAGATAATCACTCAAGAAAAGTATAGTTGTGTCATCTACCTTGCTTCTTATGCTCCTTGTGCTCATTTGTAATACAGCAAATGTTTTATCAGCAGTAGAAAACTTTGACATGAAGTCAAGTAGTGGTAAAGTAATCGGTACTGTTATTTGAAACGTGATCCATTCTAAATAAAGCTCTGTCTCTGAAGACCCTACTGTGATATGGTTAAGGTCTCTTTCATCTGTATTGCGGACCACAGGCGTCTCCTCATTTATGCGTGCCAACACCCGTCCACTGACAGTACAAACATATACTTCCACTTAGCTTCCCTCTTCTTTTTTTTATCGTGGCTGAGAACGCCTTATTGCGCTGTGTAAGGTGTTCCTTTACATAGATCGACTTTCCTTCCCGCTGACCAAGGCCAGTGGTGTATATCCTTTTTTCCTGCAATTAATGAATTGTTCATGCATGAACACTTCGTTCACTTTGTTCATGCATGAACAAAGTATTGCTCATGTCTCTTCATAAAAAAAATGAACGCTAATGTTTTGGATGCCAGGCTTCGGGATGCGAGTCCAATACATGTGTCGATGTCAGAAGTGTTGATCTCTTCGCCAACACTTTCGCCCATCTTCTGTACCACCATTACCTGGTCGGCTCCGGAAGGTGCTCCTTTCACTTCCAAGTTATTTGGGCCCATGTATTGCTCCATATCTTCGCGCCGTTGCGACAGCTATTTTGTTCCTTTAGTTTCATGTTCTTCTTTGTGAGTTCCTTCGGTTCCTCTCTCTGTTGCTTGATTTAATCTGCCAAATCTTTTACGTCTTTGCAGACCTGAGTGCACACTGTCCCTCAGTTCGCGAATTTCCACTCGAAAGTCACGTTTAAAGTTTTCAAAAGCCCTTATAAACTCGCACATGTCTTTCGCATCGGTCGATTCCTTTTCATGTCTTTTACTCCTATATTTAGCAGCTGCCCCTTTCCCCATTGAAAAATAGAAAGAACAGAAAAATAAACACTCTGCTGTGGTCGGCAGCCGTGCACCGCAAAGAAGCACCGTTTCAATTTCATACCATTTACAGCAATATTTCTTACCTGCAAAAATGCAGTATGTTAGGTGCTTGTCAGTGCACCACCGCCGGACTCAGCTTGAGTCCGATTGCAGTTTGCTTTTATCTTCCACCGCAGGCCGTCGTGGCAGTCGTCATCCCTATGCACATGCGCCCCCGCTGTCACACGCAGGCAGGGATGTGTTGGAAAAGCATGGTTGCAGCTCTCCGCCCTGCCCGTCGGCGAAACGCCGCAAGGTTCCGGCGCAAAATGCCCGTTCGACAGCAGACATCTGCAAAAATGCAGTATGTAAGGTGCTTGTGGGTAGTGCACCGCCGCAGAACTCTCCGAACTCCCCCAGCTCGCCGCCGGCTCCGAAATGGATAGGCTACGCGTCATACGTACTGCTGAGGAGCACAGCCTTCAATCAGCAACGCCGCGAGCAGAACCGGGAAAGAGCTCGTCTACGCCATGCCGGTGCTGCAGCCCGAACGCAAGAACAGGCTGGTGCAGCCGAGTGCAAGCAGCAATTGTGTACCGAGAATCCGGCAGCCTACCAAGCCATCGTTTAATGAACCGTCGGGATTAACCCAACGATAAACACAGGGGCCACACGTTTCAGCTTCGCAGGTTAACCATCTGTACGGAGTGCTTGGGCGGTGATGTCTTTTCTCCTTTTCTCTTTCTTTTTTTTATCTTTGGATCCAGCTTTCGTTTTCTCGCGTTTGTAATCTTCAATAGCATCATCTCACTATCATATGCATTAAAAAGCCTTATCCAAAACCGAGTAGGCAAATCTTTTTTTTTTTCTGTTCAACCCATTATCCGTTTGGATTGCTGTAAAATGCGGCACGCCTCAATTCCCAGCTCAATTCGCAGCACACATATATAGGCGTTCCCGTTATCTGTTTACTGTCTGACAACCTGTGACGAAGGCTGCTTCGCGTGACTGCAGAAGTTTGCACGCGATGAGCGAGATTACGTGAGAGGCCCTAGACTTAGCGTGACGTTGGACTGCAGCATGCGCGCACATGCGAAAAACCTCTTCGTGCTTCTTACTTGCATTAGAATACGCCGTGAAAAATTATAGCCGTCGGGACAGGAGCGCCCATATCAATGAAGCAAACCTTCACTTGACCTCGCTAGACGGCGCCCGTAATCGATACAGGTGCCTGCCGAGGACTGCAAAAACCATTGTATTTCTTTTAGCGCGGGCTGTGCGTGCGATTCGTATACCTACTATTTGAGACATCCTACATGTAATTTATCGGCTACAAATCATTGCAAATGCCTTGGCTTTCGAAAGACGGCACAACAATTTCACTCCGCTAACCAACCCTCTTGTCCTACTGCACTTCTACACTCTAAAACAGTTGCAACCTTTGAGGGGCATATTTGCCCACGGAGTTCAATCCTCCGGTTTGCTGCCCTGCACTAGAGGAAGGGAAAGGGGAAATGAAGACGGAAAGAAGAGCGTGGACAAAAAGAATGGCGTGAAAAAAAAAGGAAGAGCAGTCGATGTAGTCTGGTGATATAGTCGACTGTTCACGGTGGAGGATTTCCAGGAAAGATCACCGACCCTGCAGACCCATTCACCGTGGTTGAACGGTCAGTATATAGATGATGCTACCTGCTGTATGTCTCGTACAGCAAGAGCAGTGAAAGCTGCTTGAGTGCTGGAGACTAGAGTTGTGCTTTTGTTCGTATTCTTGGTACCATTAGTCGAACTTTTGCTTGAGCTAAGCACCATGGAACGCATTTTCAAGACGCAATGCAACACTGTGGACTATGGGATGAGCCATATTGGAGGTCTGCGAATCACAGGTATCCGTGTACTGAGACATTTTTTCCATTTTGTCGGCATAATTATGCAGTACCGGAAAGTAGCAAAAAATGTTCGCAATAATTCTCGTTTATTCACCTTTTTTAACGCAGTGTAGAAATTGATCGATCATTAAAGCTGTCATAGAGAAAACCAATTAAAAACTTTAAATGTAGCATGAGAAACGGCAGTACGTGCAATAAATATAAGTATTCATTATTATTTTCATTATGATTAAGTGTTGCCGTGGCTTTAGCGCACTCGTCATTGCATGGAGGGTCTCAGAACTTTGGTGGTGGCCGTTTCCCTCCTTTAGCTTGAAATATGAAATTTTCCTTTACTCTAGAGCAAGGCAATGCTAATGTGCAACGTTATTTAAATGAAAAGGATAATTCTAACATGCCAAGTGCTTGCATGTCAACTTTACTAAAAACACCCGAGCGTGCTAGCACATTTTGGGATCCGCACAGCACTGCGCATGGCAAGATACGACGACATGAAACACATAATCTAGGGCGACGCGGCGGCTTCACTTGACGGGCGCTCTCTCCACCCCCGTAGTTTTTCTTTAACCTCCTTGGATGCGACTAGCCACGCGAATTATTCTAATGAGCAGCCATATGCAATGGCGGCCGACAAGAATGCGTACCGCTACATTTTCCCCGTCGTTTGGCACCGTGAAAATCTTTCGTTCATAATGCGTGTTCATATTATGTGCATCGCTCTCGGGTGGCGTTGGAATTTCTTTTTTGGGCCATGATTTTTCAACAGAGCGCGTTTGTATGAAATAATATCGGTTGAACATGGCAAACTTTCTGCATCGTTGTACACTTTTCACTGCTGCGTTTGTATTGTTATCAATATTAATGCCCTTTCGCACAATCAGAAGTTATGACAACGGCGCCTTTTTAATTCATGAAAACAAATGTACCTAAGGCGGCGCCTTGAAGTTTCCTCCCGCGGCGCGGGTAACCAGCGAAGTGAACAAGAGATCGCAGCGCCGGCGCGACGCGCAAGCGGATACCTCTGGCGCACGCACCGCTATCGATGATATTCGGCCGTTTCTCAGCCAGGCGAGTCGGGCTGAGTCACTTGCGTTTCGCGAGATAGCGGTAACGTGGCCTATAACGTGCGCTCATCACCAATGGTAAGTCGCGTATGTGGTCTCAAGGTAGAAAACAAGCGCGTTGGCGCCAACGACTCATTACGGTTCCTGGGGACGCGCATCCTAGCTAATCTAGCAGGCGATGGCTTGTACACAGCAGAGGACGGAAGCGAGAAGCACTTTCGACGGAATAATTGTGCGCTTTGAGCTAGCTGCTTTATTTTTACTCAGGAGGATAATTGTCTTCCTTTATGAAGAACGTAGGTTCAGTGCGTTCATTTCAGTTTCTTAGGCAAAATGTCAAGTTTGCGTCACGTTACGAAAGCAAAACGGGGCCGTACGGCTGTACGCGTAGCGCCTATACGTCACGCCTCGAAGAAAATGGCGGAATGTCCAGAATAGAGCCCCTTGCTGCGCTTGTACGCTGCGATATCTCCCCCCCCCCAACCCCCCCAAAAATAAAGAAACAGTGGACGAGGGTGAAAGGGGGGCAGAGGGTAGTACTGAGGCGGCGGCGTCTGCTGCGCCTGACAGGGCCGTGTTTCGTGCCGAGGGCTGACGGGCCCGACGAGTAATCCAGTAGCCAGCCACTCGAGCACGAGGGGTCCCAGCGGCGAGCCAGCGCGGAGCCAATTGTCCTATTAATCTGCAAAGCCGGTCATGACAGTTCGAGATGCCGCTAGTGATTAAGCGCCTTGGCGGCGTACGCGGTCCAAACTCTTCCGTGCACTTGACTGCAACAGCGGACAACGAAAGCCTCGGGCCCTCACTCTCCTCCTCGGGCCCTCACTCTCCTCCTCGGGCCCTCACTCTCCTCCTCGCGCCCCGCGGCATGGCAAGAGGCCTTCGAACGCCATGGCAAGCCCCATTTGGTAGCCGGCCAGCGACGCCCAAACGAAGCCGCTCGCGAGGCAGGAACGCCTCCCCCCCCAGTGGCCTCTGTCTGTCGCTTTCGCAACGAATTTCCCTTTGACTGATGTGCTACGTGCGATGACATTCGATTTCGAAGTGCCGGCTATTGTGTGTAATTTGTGTCAGACCGACTACTCAAACCGCTGCGCTCGACAAAAGCCTCGCGAGAAACACGCTTTTGTGCCCCTAACCACCCTCCCCACCAGCTCTGCTTGTACATTTCTCGTGGGCTAGATTTGTGCTTGGTGTCGTATAGGGCATGTGGCGATGACGGCGACCGGATCGATTGGTCCGCCAAAGTCTCAACGCTGACATTCGCTAGCTTTGCATATATTCCGTACGGTGACCGCGAGGCTTCATTGCATGACAGGCTCGCACGGCCGCGTTTCATCGCAATGGGTACCCCACCCTCTTGTCTCCTTTCCCTGGATACAGTCAATGGAACACGCTAGTCAATAATGTAACTCCCCGATGTTCCGGTGCTATTGGGCCCGTGTTTTATTATGACTAGTTTTTGCGTGTACGGACAACTTTAGCTAGTCTTTCCAATGGGGAATCAATAAGTTATTCAACCAATCAATCAGTCAATCATATGTCCCTCACTCTTGATCTGAGCTATGTGTTTAATATTTATGCCTTCGTTTAGTCTTCCAGCGGGTAAATAAGCCTAGCTTTTCAAGATAATCCTTGAAGGAATAAAATAATGACTACCATTAGGCAGAATCCCTTCCTGGCATCTGCATCTTACTATAAGCGGTACTATTATTCACTTGCTCCTGTATTGTTTGTTAGTCCTTGCTGGATTAAAATACCGCATTCTCTCTTCAATTCCCACATTGCCTTGAAGCTGGAGATGATCGCTTCAAATCAGAGAAATAATATTAGAAGGGTAAGCTTCCGTTTATGCACACGACCCGTAGCTTCTAATTTGCACGATTACTCTGCATACCTTAATGCGAGTTTGTTCTTATCTACTCTAGAAGTTCACGTAAGGTGATTTTCCAACTTTCCCATGGGTAATGAAGGGGAGATATATTGAAGGTGATTAGCACACAAATAAGAAACACGTCTTGAATCTCTCTACAAGAAAGGCCTGAAGGGCCAGCCGCCGGGGCTCCTAGCACGCTGTGATTTCCGATGAAATAAAGAATAATGATAAATAACGAACGAAAAAACCACGCAATAAAACTTAAGGCAACATTTACCGCTGTCGTTAGCTTGAAAATGAATAAATTAGTGAATGCATTTAACAGGAAGTGTTGTTGAGTTGGTTATCATTAGAATTCCAAAAGAGCACAAAAAAAATAATTACGCCGACAAGGTAACAACAGCATTGGCGCTCAACCCACTCAAACTACAGAAACTCACACGTGAGCTATTGGAAATCTTTAAGGCGAAAACCTTGAGTGGCGGCACTCACTCCCTGACCTGCGTGTCGGGGGGTGGATAGATCACCTTATCCGTTGGACAATGAAGTTTATTCTATCTTGAGTGGCTCGTTGTAATAGCTCATACCCGAAAGAAGTGGCGTCTAGTCCAGTGATGCAAAAAAATGAGCGATGAAAGAAATGGCATAAGGAATGACTCATACTCACGTAAAAAATGCAAGATGCAATGGCTGAATATGAATGAAGAAACAAAAGAAACAACAAACGAAGAAAAGAAAGAAAGAGAGAGAGAGCACGAAAGAAAGAGCGAAAGCACCTTTAAGTAGTGCATTAGGCGCTCGCATGTGTCGTTCAGCAGGTTGACCTACAGTGCCATACGTTTACTTCACAGTGTGGCTCGTTATGTCATGCAAGAAGTCTGACCCCTCCGATTGGATAATTAATCCATTACCACGTGTGCAACAGGCTTTCACCTTCGCGTGTTACAGTAGTGTAACATGCTGCCGCACTTTATCATATGGGCAAAAGGGTGGCGATTGCGTTAGCGACACGTCTCTTAAGACACTTCGTAAAGCCTGCTCTAAAGGCTTCTGCGACAAGTTCTTTACCTTTCATAAAAAACCTGGTGAGCTTCTTTTTTTTTTTATTCGTAGGGGTATTTTATCTGCACCCATATGCAGACCATTACCCATTATATTTTTCTCAAAAGCAGTCAGTACTTAGTTGATCATCTGGGCTATTCTCTCTTCTTTCCGTGTTGTTTATCTTTCGCGCTCAGTAGTTTTTAGCAACGAACGTAATGCCCACATAGCTCTTTACTTTAGAGTCCAAGAAAGGAAATTAGAATGAGGAGCACCTGCAAGGTAGCTTCAAGGCTGCTCACTTCCTTATGACCATAACATCGTATCCAGTAAAACAGTGTTATAGCTGGCAGACAATTTCAACAGCAGTACAAATGCTGGAACAATATATCAGTGCCGGTGACTCGTCACGTCGGCATGTTTTCTTTTATTACTATTATTATTGATCTATCCCACCAATCGCGCCAAACCATATAGTTCCTTTAAGCTAAACATATCATTTGATTATTGACTGAACAATTACTTTTCAATTGCGCACAAGCCGCACTGGTGTATAATGTCGAGCGTCACAGTGACCAGCAGAACATCTGTTGTGCTGTATCTACACTTGTGGCTCAGTTTTACTAGCGCCCAGAAAACGCTAGAAAAATAAAAAAAAAGAGACCGAGTGGGCTTCATGAAATTAATAATTCTGAATTTTGTTGCGATGCAACCAGTTCCAAAGAATGTTTTTTTTACCTAAATATGACCATGGAGGAGAAATTTAGTTGAAAAGTCTATAGAAAGCACTCGGTAGTCATTGTACAATGTTTCATTCGGGTCGTTACTCTAAAAAAAATTTTCTTGCGAAACCACTTTGGTTTTTGTTTTATCCAAAGGGAGCGCTTATACTTATACCTTGCTCCTCAGATTTAACAAGGCAGATTGAAAGAACAAACGAAAATTTACCAGCTGTAAAACTTCTATAATCGCTTTAAGAATACGAATATCTCGCACTTAGTATCCACTCCATATGTGGTGCTTATCGAATTCCCGTATGACGATGGTGAAGGTTTCATTCGCAGGTGGTCAAAAGCGCACAGAGCGAGGTAATCATTTCCGTTTCCGAGCTCCCAGATGGTCCCAGTTGTACAGCGATACATGGCAGAATTTGCATCCCCACTGACGGCTCATATTCACAACGAGATTACGTTCTGCTCCCGCCGAGAGAGTTTGAACGCATTGTGATTGCCAAGCAATTTTTCTGTCCGAGGTGCGCTACTTTGAGGCTGAAATCCCATCCCTGCAATTACTTGTAGCGTGCAAGTTTAGCAGTTCTCACTGACCCTTTTTCCAGATTGGGTGAGCGACTAGCTTGCTCTCTTATAATACCAGTGTGGATTGTGCCAGTGTACCAGTGTGCCGTAATGTGGTGCCTCATTGCAAATTTCATGGGTGGAGCATGCAAGAAGTGTTGCCGGCCGGCTTATGCCTCTGAGGTATGTCGCATATCCTTTCGGTCCCCGAAGCCATTGCCTCGCTAGATTTAGCTTTGTTTCTCCGGCAAGATCAGTGCTACACATCCGGGCAAGATGAAGTCGTTGCGATATGGTTGTGCACTGTGAAAGAACACGGTTTTTTGGTTGTTGCACATTGTCAGTGTGAAATTCTAGAAAATATAGGGGTGCGCAGCCAAATACACCCAGATACCTAAATTCACATGGCAACAGTAATCTGAGAATGGTCAAGGAAACGTAAGAGTGTGCTCAATTAAGCCCGAGAAAGAATGAACGTGGAAATGCAAGGAAGTGTACACCATGAGCACGACCTCATAAAATTTGCATCCCAGCAGAAGCATGCTGTTCGGTATTTACTCTCGTCGAGAATGAGCTACTTCGGCTTTCAAAAACACTTTTTTTTCTATTCTGTGTGCTAAAATTAGCAGAGCAATCGCCGGTATGTCGAAGCAACTTTTGTTCAGAGCTTTGTTTTTATCACAAACTACACAAGTGACCAGTAGTACCACCCGCGAACGTGTTGAATAGATACGATGCTTTTAAGGTTCGCTGATAATTTACACAAAGAGAAAAGAACCCATTCGTGTCTACAATAAAGACTAGCAGCCAGCAATTTGCTTTCTTCAGTCTTCACTCAACTGTTACTGTTACAATTACAAACACTGCAATCTCAATGCAAAAATCCTTCTGCGTGCCTGGTGGTTAGTGCTCTAATAAGTTTATAATTCCAACAACTATCCTTCATGTTTTGCGTTTGTGAAATGTGGCACTGTGTTCAATAATAGCGACTTTGTGTTCCACTGTCATCCGGAAAAAAAAGTCAATTTCGCAGAATCCCGGTTCAGGACAAAAGCTTCGTAAACAGAACTTCCCCTAATTATATCCCTGAGTAGCTACAGCATAACCATGCATTTGGTTTGGCAAAGTAACAAGCTGAACAGAGGTCTTTGTGCACAGTGGGAAAAAAGAACAGGCTTAGGTGTAGAACCGGTACGAGAAATTAGAAAAGACCGGCACCATGCAGCCACACCAGGCCGTGAAAAGAGAAGGGGCGTGTTAATTTCCCGGAATGTCCGAATTCCTCATTAGAATCAAGAGGTGCGGACTTCCTCTTATTTCGACCCTGATTGCCGTTTGCGTTCCGGCTTACATTTTATGATTCACAGCCTACACCTGACTGGAACGAGGTAATGCGACGTTAACTGCCGATTGAAGCCCCGAAGGCGACTAAACAATTAGAGTCTAGGATTAGGCTTATTGGTGATCCATCATATTTGAAGCACGCAACAAACTAAGAAAACGCGAACGAGGAAAATTTGTGCACACCGAAGCCGTATCACTGTCTGCCTGCGTTCTCTTTGCAAAGCAGTCGTAATGGATTCTCACTAAACTGTAGGAGTTCAAGGCGTCCGGTCTTGAAGCTATGGTTCAAAGCTTTGGGACTCATAAATACGATAGAGAAAGAAGACAGAAATGTAGAAAGGCACTGAGATACACGACTAATGTTACGCCGAGGAGACTGCGACGTTGTTTGTCTGCAAGTATCATGATATCTTTGGAGGAAAGAGATGTCGGCTGCAGGCGGATCAAAGCCTTCCGATACTTATATTTGAGTATTTTCCTCATCCGTACGGATGTTAATATTAAAACGCATCGTGGTCTTGCGTACATGTTTTAGGCTGAGTACAATGTGCAGTGAAACTTCTCCTCGCTTTTTTTTTTTTGGTAGGGTCGAATGTACCCCGAACTATACAGGGAGTTTTAGCGAACACTTCCAAAAAATTTTTAAACTTGCCTGTGGCAGATACCACAATTCTAGTTCATAAGCTTCTCTGCTCGAAGAGAGGGACGTTATTTGTAGAAAAAAAATCGATTTGTATATTCAACAAATTAACGAAAATTCACTAATTAGGTTTCTAACTAATAACTTTATGGCACATATTACAATTTGCAAATTCCAACGAGTGAGTCTGAAAGGCACATCCACTTGAAAAATAATTGTGTGGATCACACCGTTTACGAGATATGCGCCATCAAACTTGCGGTAAATATGCACTCTCTTAGCAAAACGTCCTTTTATGCATTGAAGCACAGAAGTAACTGGAACGCCAAGGCAGCTCTCCTGAAACTTCGGGAATAAATATCTCGAAACTGGAGTTATCCTGTGAATTCGTTCCAAGTGGATCCGCCTCGCGAACTCCTCGGCTAGAAATTGTGAAGTACAACATGTGCCATAAGAAAATTAGCTAAAAACTTAATTAGTCCATATCTTTTGTTAGTCGATTATGCTTTTCAGTTTTTTGTGCGAGCAATGTCCACCTATTCGAGTAGACCAGCTCATGAACTAAATTTGCTCCATACACCACAGGCAGCCTTTAAAAAATTTTGAAAGCGTTCGCTGAAACACCCCGTATGTGAACCTCGTCCACACTCTAGCTAACTCTGCACTAGATTTTCCGAACCTAGGATGTTTCTTCTTACAATATTGTTTGTTTTCCATATTATATGAAAGAAACCACTATGAAGTTAATAAAGCTATTTATTTTATTTCTATTTCAATTGAAAAGCAAGCATTGAAACCGGACTCCTACACTACATTCAGTAAGCAGCGTTCCAAATTTTGCGACTTTCCCGAAATTCAGCAGCCTTTCCCGCTTCCCAGCGGCAAAATTTCTTCTCCTATGGGCGGTGTTTGTTTAGTGGTTTTCATAAAATATGGGCTTCTTTCCGGGCGGGTCAAACATTTTTACAATTACTAGTGCTTTATGTGTGCAAACATGTCACTTATCGATGGTCCTTCTGAAGTAAGAGAACTTAGCGTTCTTTCAGCCACCGGAATGTGATTAAGTCTAAGTTGAAAAAACAAACAGAATGTAAGCTGAGATGAAAAATGCCATCCTTACTCTGCGGGCTGGTCCCGGAGAGAGAGAGAGAGAGAAAGAGAGAGGAAAGGCCATGAGGTTAACCAGATATTAGTCTCCGGTTTGCTACCCTACACTGGGGTTGGAAGGTAGGCGTTAGAAAGAAGACAGAGAGGAAAGGTGAAAATTATTGGCTGCGGCTTAGCTCAGCTAACCCTGGATATACAAAGCGAAAGCTTGGTTTAGCCTGCTTAAGTATTGGTTTCACTTTGTTAACCTTTGATTTAACTGTAATTATTACACTTAAGTATAAAATCATCGTTCAGCCATGTATGGTGGCTGTTCCTAGGTCGGTGGTTAGACATGAGTGTTACTAGGCTTGGGTAGACAGGCATCGTTCGACGGTGAGACGCCTGTTGTGCCACTGGGAAAGTGCAACTGCTAAACATGCAATGAGACGCCGCGACCATTCGCAGCGTCGAAGCACAAACGGACAGGGCGCGAAGGTAGTCTCCACATTGATCTCAACGGTGCGACGCCTGTTACATTCCGGATCCTCTCCAGTGAAGCAGCTCGCCGGGCGATATCCGTGGTTTGGTCAGACGCCGCTTGGCCGACGACGGCTCAACGCCTCCCGTTACCGAGCAACGCTCAGAGAAGACGGCCCGGCCTCACTCTCATCCATGTCCAAGCTCGCACTGACTAAGCGAGCGCCGCGCTCGGCAAGTCACGTGGTCAGGCGGCGACCCAGCCGGCGGCAGATCTCGGCGTGACGAGTCACGGAATGCGTCGCCAAGACTACGGCGCAGCTGCGGTTAAATGAAGGTCAAATTGCTGGCGGCGGCGAAACTCGCCACGACGCGGTTAGTAAAGCGCTCACTCTAAAATGCACACACAGAGACATACACACGGAGGGCGTTCCAGAGACGTTCACAAAGGCCGGTAGATCGCAAGAAGCGCAGTAGCGCCTGCACGGCCTTATCTGTGACATTAGGTCATGTCTGGTGTAAAATTCCTTCTTCCGATAGTGGTCGGTCGTCCAGCTGGTTGAGTTCATGGCGAAGAGATTCTCTGTGTGGAATCGAAGAAACGATAAGTGCTAGTTCATGTAGGCGCTGCCGGAGCGTGTTGTTCGCAAGATCGACATGATGGAGGCCTGTGTAATAGCCTGTGGTGCCTGTGGTGCGACTTGTCCTCGAATTTTGTCTCCATATGTTCCAGTTTTTCTAAGACTAAGTGCGGAAATTATTTACTCTGTTTAGCTAAGTCCGCTCTACGTATTCTGAATAATCCAAACATCATTATGAAGTCGCATTTGGCATAAAGATCGGTTCGTTATATCAGATATTTGTTATAAACATTTATCTGTTAGACTAATAGCGGTGACACAATGTTTTATTTATATGGTCTTATCCAATAATGCGTTATATTTGATTTTCATATATCGAGGTTCAAGTTATGGGGTGCTTCTTTTTAATTTAACAATTAATACTTTTTTTCTTATTACCGGTACATGAACATGATGGCGTATAGGACTGTGCTGTGGATTCCTGACCGTATGAAGTAATTTCTTTTCATTTTCCTCCATATTTTTTATATTGTTGTGTCCACTATGAGAAAAGGAGTAGCCGTCACCATTATAAGGTGCCTATGTCTCTTTCTTTTATTTTCATTTCGATAAAGAAAGCAGCCGTCGGCATTATAAGTGATTAAATCTCTCATTTTATTTTCTCCTCAATAATAACAAAAGCTATGCCGTTCTTTTGAGAAAGGCTTGGCCTCGCAGGCTCACATCTTTCTCGTTGTTATGCGCTGCTCCAACTCGTCATCATATGAAAGAGGTTAGCGAACAGCGTGAAAGAAGAAAGTTATCTATGAAATACAACAAAAACACTAGGAGGTGACTCCTGAAATTAATCTGAACGACGGGATAAGAGCAGCTACGTAATTAAACGGGTGATTCGCAACCCCGTAATCAGTTTCACTGGACACTCGAGGAAGCACTGGAACAGAATAATTGCAAGAAACTTCAGAGGAAAAGCTTTCTTAGAAGAATTAACCGACAGGAGAAACGTTCTCGCATGACGAACCGCGTGTTCAGAGATGCGCCCATAAAATTTTTCTTATCTTTTTTCGTTGTTCTTGCTTTGCTTTTGCTTGGAGAAAGGGGGGATCGTAAAATGTTGCATTTAATCAATACTTCCCTATGTGTGCTACCTGAACAAATATCGAACTGTAGGAGTACGATAGATAGATAAAAGCTACAAGAAACGAGAAATGTGGGCAGCATAAGATTACCGCAGCCAATTAACAAATTTCCAGACCAGACTACAGATAATTCCTCACGCAGCTAAATTGAGAAAATAAGTCAAACGAGGGCATAATAAATTAAGTCAATGTGGGAACAGACTAGCGTTTGTAGGCATGAAGCTAATGCAAAACATGTACATTGGGGTTAAGGCAATATCTTTTGGCCTCAATAAGTTCACACTACTGCTGATCCACGCTATTACCTTTCTTTATTATTAGTAACTCCATTTGAGGAGAGCGGTCCTACTATTTCTCGCTTTCTTTGTTATGTTTTCTTTTTCGTGGGCATTTTGCTACAACTGCATGTGTGCTCAAAAGGGAACAAATCTTCTAGCTATCGGTCTGCAACCAGCTGCTTTTCATGAAAACGCAGCCATGTACCGATGTGCCATGATTCAATGGTTTTCAATAACGTCGTGCCGCTGAAGGGATACGTAACAATAAAAAATGTGGGGCAAAGAGAAAAGAAAGAAAGAAAGAAAGAAAGAAAGAAAGAAAGAAAGAAAGAAAGAAAGAAAGAAAGAAAGAAAGAAAGAAAGAAAGAAAGAAAGAAAGAAAGAAAGAAAGAAAGAAAGAAAGAAGTTTCCATTTCCCCCCGGCCACATCGACCCCTCGTCCGTTTGACTTAGACCTTCGAGGAAGAAAAACTACCGGTAAGGAAAAAGGAAGGAGATCCGGTATCGAACTGGCCGTCATTCTTGGCCTGATATTTTTCTGGGCACTTTGTGAGAAGCGAGAGACCAAGGATGGCCGATAAGAAAATCGAACGTATAGATTTCCTTGGCGTATGAGTAACGGAAGCGGGGAAAATGAAGGACTTTGCAAATGACGAAAAAGACAAAGGCGATGGTGGGTACTTCCATGCCTTGCTCGAACTCGCGCGAGTGCTCCTTTTCAGCCCTTTTCTTACATCTCCATATTCACAGATGCCTTTTATTCCGTCCGCAGCAAAGATTTAAATTTCGGGTGAGAACCTTGCATTCTCTCATCGCAGGACGTCACTAAAGCTTTCGCTTCCACGCCGAATGGCAATGTGAACGGAACGGCAGGCGACTTCAAGGCCCCCAAGAACTAACGCAATAAATTTGGAATAACGTTTATCGCTGAGTTACCGCGGATTCAGCATGGCCCGCCAAGTTTCAACGCCCAATAAATGATTATAGGCTTTTCAGCAACGTCATGGCTAAGCAGAGTCTCGCTGTCGACGACTTCAGTTTTATAAGTTCCATGATTGTCACTGTAATTTCACAAAGAACCTAAGACCTAAGCCTGCGGTGTCATTCTTCACCCTGTTTATTTATTGTTTTTTCATGAGAACGATAGCTGACCATTCAACCTTTCTCTGATGCCTTCTCTAGTTACTAACAATTACTGCTAGGTATTGCTTAACTGCTTAAGTAATGCGAGCAATACCTTTTTTTCTTTTTTGTGTGGAAAGGCCCTCGCAGCCACTTGGAATAAGATTTAGCTTGAACACCACCACCGCGATCATACATGCAAGCGAAGAGACAAAAATGTTATATATAAATGACAAACCGATTCTCTTAATCTTCTCTGTCGATTCTTTTGGCGAAAATTAGAGGCTGTCGGCGCTTTAGTGATCGCCATGAAGACCGTTATATTGGCGGCAATGAGCTGTTGATGTAGAGAGGCAGAAGAAAGGGGAAAGGCAGGGATGTTGACCAGAAGGCGAAAAGCGGTTTGCTATGCTAGGCTGGGGAGAGAGAGGAGGGGGAGGTAAAGAGATACAAAAGTAGAGAGAGAGAAAGAAAGGGAGCACAGGCAAACAATCACAGCCGGTCACATCACCACGTACTATTAGCACACGGGAGCACTTCTAGCACTATAAAGATCAGTTCGGGGATAGCCGATATTCTAGTCGACATTAAGAGAAAAAAATGGAGCTGGGCAGACCATGTAATGCGCAGGGCAGATAAATGGTAGGCCAATATAGTTATAGCATGGGTGCCAAGGGAAAGGAAGCGCGGTCGAGGATGGCAGAAAACTAGGTAAGGTGATGAAGAAAGTTGCAGGTGCAAGTTGTAATCAGCTAGCGCAAGAGCGGAGCAATTGGAAATGGCAGGGAAAGGCCTTCGTCTTGCAGTGAACATAATTATAGGCTGGTGATGATGATAATGATGAAAGGTCAGTTCAGGCTAAAGCCGTCTGTGCAAGTTTGTTTTGGCCTCATATCCCTCTGCTGCGATGGCTTCTGAGATCGGCGTGCTAAAGTGATGGCGATGTACGAGTACGAGGGTCGTTTCATAAGTATCGTAAAAGTACAAGAGATGGCGCAAAAATTCTGTTTTCTTCGAGGTGGTGCGAAAGAAGCGCCCTTCATATGATGGCAGAACATATTTACGCTGGTACCGGGGGTTAGTAAGCTTCTGGCAGCCATTGGCACCACCCGGCACTGAGCTGTGAGGGGATTCCCGCCAAAGTGAGAAAAAGTGAATTTAGAGCAGTGATTTAAACACTTTTATTTAAAACACTGGATGGCTGCCCAAATTAAAGCCGAACTGAGCGAAGTTCATGGAGACTCTGCCCCGTCACTGAAGAACATTTACTACTGAATAAATGTATTAAAAGTGGACGAACTTCGACGCAACATGAAGCACGTCCTGGGCGTCCAGTGCAGGTCACCATGCCAGCAATGGTATCAAAGATTCATGGAATTGTCATGGAAGACCGCCGAATGTAGGCAAGCATCTGTAGGTAGGCATCTCGGCAGAGAGAGCTCACAGTATTCTACATGAAAAATTGCACAAGGTCTGTGCACGTTGGGTGCCGTGACTGCTGACGATGCATGAGGACGCACGAGGGTAGACATCTCGAAGCAGTGTTTATCGAGGCTTGATCGCAATGCTCAGGGCTTTTGACGTCGATTTGTGACAGTTGACGAGACGTGGATAAATTATTACACTCTAGTATCTAAACAGCAGTCAAAGCAATGAACTGGGCCTGATGTAGGTGCTCCAAAAAAGGCAAGGACTGTTTGTTCAGCCGGAAAGCTGATGGCTAATATTTGTAGGCTACTTACAAAATAAAAAAATGGTAACAGGACCATATTATGCAACACTCCTAGATCAACTGAAAAAATATTTTCCGCATTAAAAGACCTAGGTTAGCCCGGAGAAAACTCCTTTTTCACCAACACAACGCTAAGTCCCAAAGATCGCTTGTTGCAATGGCCAAATTGTACGAGTTAGGTAGGCTTCGAGGTTTTGCCTCATCCACCCTATTCTCCGAATTTGGCCCCATGCGACTTTCTCCTTTTTTCCAAACCTGAAGAATTGGCTGAGTGGAAAGAAATTTTGTTCAGATGAAGAAGTTATCTCAGTGATAAATGATTACTTCAAGAGCCTCGAGCCATCCTTTTTTACTGGAGGGGGGGGGGGGATAAAAAAATTGGAGCACCGCTGGAAGTGTGTGGAGCTGGAAGGGAACTATGCTGAAAAATAAAATATTGTTTTCTGTAAACATGGTATCCTTAACTGCTTTCTACCACATTTATCAAACGGCACTCGTATGTGTGAAAAGAAGAAAATAGTAAGAGCGCAGTAGCACTGATTGCTATACAAGAAGCAAATAATGAAATCTGTTAGTGTAAATTCAGACCATGCCAGAGACGGTCAGCATCGTGGCCGCTGCACACGCCAGAGTTTATGTTGTTGTCGGAAGCACGGGAGACGCAGTCTTGATGTCTAATGAGAAAACTGCGGCATGTGTCAGGCAGAATAACAATGAATACTCGCGCAGACTAAGCTGCAGGACTGAAGTACTTGTAGCCTCACCGTTTATCAAAAGGATCTATGGCAGAAAGTGGCTACGTAAAACAATCAGTCGGCAGGTTATGGCAGCTCACGCACATAAAGTGTCTTCCATCATGAGAATGAAATAGATAATTGCTTGTTGCAGACTGAGTTTTTGCTTAAACGTTGTTAGTGTCTTCTGGACAGTGCTCCTGTCTACTTCATAACAAATTTCGAAAAAAGTTGAAGGAAAGAAAATTTTATGTGCAGACGCCAAAGCTTTCAGTTGCGTAATCGTTAAAGCCCCGCCTTCCTAAGCGTCAGTCAATCACATAGCTCTTTAATGAAATACTATTAAAGCTACCATCCGCGCTCACGGCACTTAGACAAGCAGTTTCAGCCATATCAGTGGACTGATAGCGTGTACAACTGCCAGACGCTTTCTGGTGCTGCAATTTAAAATATTTCAGTTTAACATGTAAAAGAAAAACGAGAAATTGACTCTAAAGCAATGGCGCAAGGCTTCCGCTGGTGGTTGGCAATGCCACGCCATCCTTTTGGTAAAAAAAGAAAAAGAAATCTTTAGTGCTCTGGGTCGAAGAATTTGGCAGCTTTTTTTGACATTCTGACGCACGCTGTATTCCGAAATATAGCATCATGCAAACCACAATGCCTAAGGCGATGTGAACGCGAGATATCAGCTCCTGTGGTGTAACTGCAAACTTAAAAACATTCGTCAAAAGCTGTCGATATAAGAATGCGGGTCGCTGTATTCAAATAGCCCCTGCGACCTCCCCCTTAACGGTAGCAGACAGGCACACATCCGATTTATCCATTTTTTTCTATCTTCTTTCTTCTTTTATTCCCTTTACCCATTTCCTCAGCACAGGGTAGCCAGTTGGTACTTACACTGGCTAACCTCCCTCTCTTTCCCTCTCTTTTCTCTCTCTCTCTCTCTCTCTCTCTCGTTCAATCATGGCATTTCTAAGATAAGCTATCGTTAAATACATTTTTCTTTCAGATTTCTTTTTAATGCCACCTTTGACGTCAACGTTCGTGGTATTGACCATCAATACTCCCCTGGAGGCCGCCTGTTTGCTGGAAACGTCAATACACCGCATCAAGCAGCGTCAGTATACGCCACGTCTTTCAGCGATCGTGTATAAATAGGGCAACATAAAAGAAATGATAGTCTGTCAGCTCATTCGAGCATCGGCGAACATTACAAAGGCTACACTAATAAGATACGACTACATTGCCACATATATGATTAAACATATTCACTTCTAAAGTTTATAGGAATGGAGCACATATGAAACTGTCGTGCTGCGTAATTATTTACATTAAGTATTAGAAACATATGGTCCACCTTAAAGGCTATCACATGTTCTGTATACGTGATTCGTAGTGTAATAATTTAAATTATTGTATGTCTCCATTCGCGAGTTACCGCGTTGAGAAGATCGGTTGTATCTATTTAGATAAATTATTATCTCCTAGAATTATTTAATACCTAAATAATAGATCGAATGCAGGAGATAACCACCCTATTATTCTTGTAGCGCAAGAAATTTCTTCGCACCAGTGATATTAAAACTTCTTAAACTCACCACACCTATTCGTCCTTATTTTGTATTTTTTTGTATTCTTTTTCGTCAATCGACAGTTTTCTTCTCCACTGCCTCAATCTCAAACAAAGCACACTTGTTTTACATGCCTCCTTCTCCCAGTTTAGGCAAAAATGTATTCAACTTGCGTTTATTCTGCAATCCGAAAGTATAACTTCTACGTGCTATTGAACAACCAATACATCTCTTCCTTTTACCTTGCGTTCATTGTGCACACTACGGCACACTTCTGTGGGCTGTTGAACAACAGGGTGTCGAACAACACTCTGACACCCGTTGTGAGGACCTGGCGGTCGGCTGCTGTCCGTACAGTAGCTACTCGAACACCGTCCCCATCGCTCGTCGACCCACGAGGCAGTGAAGGGACATATGAGCTTTTTGAGGGCGAGGGCGACTGGCCTGCGAATGCGCTTGAAAGCGTGGTGACATATGCGCATGAGCACTACACTCTCTCGCGCGCGCGTCCAATATTCCTGTTCCCTGTTTTTCCCTCCCCCAGCAAACGGTAGCCATCCAGACGCTCTTCTGCTTAAACATGCTCTTATTTCTATCTTTCTTTTTCCCATAACGATAACTGGGCTGGCGTCTTGCTTTCCAAGAACTGGGGATGCATTCACAATATATTAATTTTTTTATCAGTGCTCTTTGGCCCCTGGTGGGCTGTCATCGCTAATAATATACCCAACGTCACGAATAACGATTCGCTGACATTTGCTCTCAGACCAGATTTAGCGTATAAGACCACCTTTATGAATACGGCCTTGATTATTAACTCGTCCATTTGCAGCAATGATATAAGCAAAAAACATAGTTTTCTTGCTTTCTCCAGTATAACTGTGCTCACTGCATCATTAATGCTCGCAGTTGGGCGAGATTCAGACGTAAGGGAGGTGATGTAGGGAAAAACATGCAGGACCATGTTGCTGATTCATGCTTCATTATTATGGCCAGCCTAATGTTATGTCCACTGCCGGACGAAGGCCTCCCCCAGTGAACTCCAATCACCTCTGTCTTCCGCTAGCTGATTTCAACTCACTATTGCAAATTTCCTAAGTTCATCACCCTACCTAATTTTCTGCCGTTCTCGACTGCGCTTCCCTTCCCTTGGCACCTATTCTGTAACTCTAATGGTCCACCGGTTATCTGTCCTACGCATTACATCGCCTGCCCAGCTCCATTTTTCTCTCTTAGTGTCAACTATAGAATAGCAGCTAACCCCATTTGCTCTCTCATCCAAAGCAGTCTTTTCGTGTCTCTTAACGTTACGCCTAACATTTTTTTTTGTTTTATCACTCTTTGCGCAGTCGTTAACTTGTGCTCGAGCTTCTTCGTTAACCTCCAAAATCCTGCCCCATATTTTAGCACTGTTAGAATGCAATGATTATACCCTTTTCTTTTAAACGATAGTAATAATCTCCTGTCAGGGTTTGGTAATGCCTATCGTATGCACTCCAACCCATTTTTATTATTGTGTAAATTTCCTTATCGTGGTCCAGGTCCCCTGTTTCTAATTGACCTAGATAACGTACTCCTGTACAGACTTTCGAGCCTGACCGACGATCTTCATTTCTTGTTCTCTTGCCAGGCTATAAAACAGTATCTTCGTCTTCTGCATATTAATAGTCAACCCCAGTGTTACACTTACTTGGTTAAGGTCCTCAATCATTTGTCGTAATTTGTCCTCAGTGTTGCTGAACAGCACAATGTCATTGGAAAACCCAAGATCGTTGAGATATTCGCCGTTAATCCTCACTCCTAAGTTTTCTGAGTCTGATACACTGAATACTTCTTCTTAGCAAGCAGTGGACGCATAGGAAAGATTGTGTCTCTTTGTGTGACTGCTTTCTTGATAGGTAATTTTCTGGTTTTCTTCTGGAGAAACAAGGTAGCTGTGGATTCTATGTAGATATTTGCCAAGATATTCAAGTTTGTCTCCTGTACTCCTTAATTACGATACCCCTCCATGAGTTCTCGTATCTCTACCGAATCAAATGCATGCTCATTATCTATGAAAGCCATAAAGAGAGCTTGACTGTACTGCGCAGATTTTTCAATTACCTAATGTATGACATTGACATAATCCATTGTAGCATATCCAAACGGATTCATGTTTACACTGCTTATATTTTTCGGAAGCTTCAGCAAACAGCTGAACGCCTTGCTTTACCGCAGTTCTTTACCTGTACACCAATAAGGTCCCCCAAAACTTGTTAAATAACGGTCTTTTATTCTTTAGTGCCATAGAATACCTGAGAAAATTGCTTTCTAAGATGGGCCAGCACTCTGCCCTATCACCTGTTGATTTTCCGACGCTTTGTACGCCTTGTATTGAAAAACATGAGGAAGGGTTAGGGCTGTCCCGATTTTTATTAGTCACTGCCATATGAAGCCAACAGAATAGGAAGCGCAGGAAAGCATACAGGAAATCATTTGTTAGTTCCATTAAAATGAGGGAACGATAACGTGGCAGACGAAGAACATGTTACGGCATTTTTACATTTCAATTAAAACAACAAATGAGTTACCCCTTGCTCTCATTTACGTCATTATTTCTTGGCTTCATAAGGTTGTGACTACTCTCTCTATGTGTTGTAACACTCCTACTGTTCTTTTTTTTTTCTGGTGTACTTGTGATGCCCCGGTTTGATGGAATAGCGCTGGTCTATTTTTTCATCTGGAGGCATTATTATATTTCTGTAGGTGTTCCTTGAAATAGAACGTCTCTCTAAATTCTCCTCTCATTTTCTATAATACCATCTGGCCCCACAGATAATGATTAAAGTGCAATTGCTTCTGTGCCTTTGAAAGTAAACTAGGAGAAATTAAAGTGACATCAGATATGCAAATCGGGACTGCGGTGGCGCCCTAATGGAGCTCGCGCGCGAATCCACAGTCGTTCTGTGAGACGGAAAACCAGGGCTTGCAAGCCTTTCCCGTTAACGCGCCTCTTTTTGATCCATCCACGTAAAGGCCTGCGTCTGTGCTTTATTTTAATTATCACTACTATTATGTGATTTAATTCTTATTCCTTCTTCCCTAAAACTTTCCTTCAGTGGTCCTCTTTGCTCCTTAAGCTGCGGGCGGGCGTTCTACTCTCAGAAGTCGTTACCGCGTAGGCGCTATCTTTGCCACTGCCGGGCGAGCCCGCGGAGGTGCAGCGACGCGACACTCATTAAAAGGTCGTTTCGCTTTCGCGTGCGCAGCCCAGTGACCGAGCCAGTGGCAAAAAGGGGAGGTCGCTGGAATATACAGCGCGCTGCAGTTCCTACTTCGGATCATTACCTCTTTTTCGCAGTCCCACGAGTCCTTTACGCCCGGCACGGTGATTCGTGCACATACTTAGGCACGAGAACAAGTGCTGCTGCGTTTAGTCGTGCCTTCCTGGCCGGATACAGCCCTGGACCTCGCAACGCGAAGACCATCAGCACGCTAGCTTTCACCATATGCTGGCTAGGCTGCCGTTTGTGTTTAGTGCAGTTTTTATGGTAACGTACGAGAGGGCAGGAATGCAGGACGTGTTTTATTCGATTCATGGTGTGCATCCCACAGTACCAACTATTTGGAAGGGCCTCTGGAAAATTTTTATGCGTGATACGAGGCTGCAGTAAAAACAAACCAAGATTTTAGCTTTAGAGGCGTCTTCCACGCAAGGCATCTACTAAATGAAATTTCCGCGGCAATGTTTATACAGCGATACCTGCATCATCCAAGCACATCTCATTAGACTGCGCGGAATTTTTTGTACCAGGTCCAGTTCACGCGCAGTATTCTTCAAAAAGTTTGCCAGCAAGGGGGCAACCTTTCTCGAGAATAGTGAACGATCAAAATATTTGATATGTCATTATAGCACTCGCATCAGTGGGATAGAGTGAGACTAAAAACCTGGAGGTTAACCATGGTCGCGTCGGGTTGCCTATCCCATTCGTTGGTGATAGGAAAGGGGAAAGAACGATAATAAGAAAGAAGGAGAGTGAGTGTGCGCACACGCCCAGATGACTTTCCTCACGCATATATTCACAAGAGTTCCTCTAACCCCGGCTGATTTCATGAAGCGCATTCGTGCCTTGGTAGCTTTGTGCATTCTAGAATTTTTTGGCCAAAGTCCCAGGAGTTGTGCTTCCGATAACGTTCTGTCTTCTAGGCGACCAAGGCTCCTAGGCAAAACACCGCTGAGAGTCGAAGAATGGGCAGTGGCGCATTATGAACTGTATTGTTTCATCGCATTTGCAAGACTGACGTTGTATGTATGAGCATATATTGGTTGCCGATTGGCACGGCCAACAGGGCTGCAGTAGGAGAAATCTTTAATTAGCGGAGAAAGGTGAAGTGCTCGCAAATGTGACCAGAACGCTGTTTCTATTCACAGAAAACAAGAAATTATAAAGCAAAATCTCCGTCTTTGGTCATGCAGTCATGTTCTTCCGTCGGAAGAGAGCTTGAACAAAGATATTATGAGCCCAGCGCTGACACAAAGTTCTTGGGAAAACCTACTGCAGATATACCCTGTGAAAAGTGCCCGCGCTCCATCGGAGAATGGCAATTACAACGGCCATTCAAAACTACGTAGCGAGATGTGCTAATAGTGACCGCGTCAGAGAGGTTCGCACAAATTGCCAGAAATAGCACGGATAAGGACATGTTGCTAGCTGAAAGGCCTAGAAGACTAATGCTACGGTGTCTTGCTCATGATGTCTACCTGTAGGCGACAGAACAGAAATTATTGAAGAAAGAAACGCCGTTTAACACTTCACTGACATTGGCAACACTTTGCTTACAGCAGGAAGTGAGCTAGGAAGACGATAATTTCACGACTGATCGAGCGATATACTGTCGCCGTCGCATCGTTAGTCTATGCCTAATTCACAAAATATATCGCAGTTCTCTCAATCAGATGCCTTACATCTTACAACCAACTCGAATATCACTTCGTACAGGACGTTCTCTAAGTATAGCTCGCCCCCGAACCTATACTACCACCTTTTTGTCTTCTTTTTTTCCACACTCCACTGTAGACTGGAATGGCCTTTCCCACGCCATCGTGTCGATCACCAACCCACACGCCTTCATTGAAGCTGTAAGAGCTCAGTACTCATCTTGGGCAGTCAACGTGTCTTCCTTTTTGTACACCCAACCCTTACGTTATACAAATAAGTGAAAGTCAAAGCTACCGATGAGTGGATGATGGGAAGACTGTAGGCTGCGGTTTCATTAAGGGCTGCAGCATAACGAACCGCATCATCCAGTTACTGTAGCATTTTCTTGCGGTAAGGACACGAATAAGCATTTAAATGTTTTTTTTTTCTGAAATTTAGGTTCACGAGATTTAAAGAATACTGGATGCACTTCCTTGTCTGTTTTACGCTGTCGTGGTCATCTTAATGGTTGCATAGGAACTTGTGGTTTTGGGTAATTCAGCTTGTGGAATGACTTAATGGTTTGTGGCATGTTCATTCATCCCTCATATCATACACCATTCTAAATATCACTCAAATTGCCACTTTGAGGGCTTCACGAAAAACCATTCGCAAGCTCTGCAGAAGTGAATTTCTTGGTACACCTATACCCAAACAGCCTTAATTAAGCGGTCGAAATAGACTGGGGAGTTTCTTATCAGATTTGATTCCTCTCTTTCTTTTTTGTGTGTTAACTAAAATAAAACACTTTATCGGCCATTCAGGCTCACGATTCTTATATTTCAAGGAGAGCCCGCGCGCTATGGGACATCCTGGAAGTGAGATGGCCGACAGTATTAAGTGACACGTTGTCATTCTTGACACACGTTTCCTCTTGTACGTCCAGCTAAGTGCCTCTAAGTAAAAGTCCTCTCACCGCTTCGTCTCTGGAGAATGATTGACATGCGAAGATTGGTCAATACTGGAGTAAAAATGGTGTCAAAGCACCGGTAAAGCAGCGCTAAAATTGGCACCGCATATATGTAGCTCTGTCGATCGGCAACAAACAAAAACATCGCGCAAGACATAAACTGTTGTATCGATCGGATGCGCCAGCGTGAAAGAAAAATGAAAAAGAAATGTGAAAATACCAAAGAACATCGCCCTGAGTGGTAAGTGACGTTGATGGAGAGATGGATTTCAGCGGCCACCCGAGGTGTCGTGATTTTGACCGGCTGGCAGAAGAAAAAGAAAGAGCGTGTTAACGTAAATAGGTTCTTTTTTATTTTCAACATTATTCAAACACCAAAGTAGCGTGACAAATATTCAGTGTAACGAGCAGGACAAGGCCTTTTTCCAGAGCAAATAAATAATTCGGAGAACCAAAATTAGGTATTCATACTTGCAGCTCCTGGCCTTGTGTTGAACACGCAAGCGCTTTAGCACCGTAAACAATATGACATATATGTAAATGAAAGACGCAAGACGTTATGCGTGGTTTTCCACGTAAACCATAACAACGTTACCACTAGAACGTACTGAAAGCGGTTCTTGGGAGCAGCAGCATGCGAATGTACTAATTCGCTACGGAAAATGTAATTTCGCTACGTGGAACATTTTATTTTACACCGCGCAATTTTTGCATGAAGTTTCGATGGGAACGAAATTGTTTATTTAAGTATATCAACTGTGCTACCGCTTAGCTTTTTCGCTGGTATGAATGCAGTTCTTTTAGTGAAGGTTAGTAATCCAGCGGGCCATTCAGAACTGGGTGCAGACGTGAAACAGATCTGTTCAAGGCAAATCAAGAGTAGACGCGGGCTCGCAGCGGGCAGCATGCTAGTGATCACCAGCACCTATCACACGAGGAAGCGTGAAAATTATATGAGAAGCAATAACAATCGCTTACATACATACATACATACATACATACATACATACATACATACATACATACATACATACATACATACATACATACATACATACATACATACATACATACATACATACATACATACATACATACATACATACATACATACATACATACATACATACATACATACATACATACATACATACATACATACATACATACATACATACATACATACATACATACATACATACATACATACATACATACATACATACATACATACATACATACATACATACGCAATCCAACACAAACGTTTACGGACCACGGTATCTTGTAAAACGTTGAGTTTCCGAGCAGCCTGTAAATGTAGCCCGTAAATCCGGACATCAATCACCATGTTGTTCCCGTATGCTAACAGCGGCTGGAAATTTTAACACCTCGCTGCCGTGTGAGGGTGTTGAGGTATTTAGCTTTCTCTCAGATTTCTCTCAGATTTCTGTCCGTAAAGTGTTGTGGGCGACTGTGGCTTCCGATAAGAAATGGGCATGTGGGAATGCTGAAAGAATTTCCGCAACTAACCATTTTCACTGACTACTTGTACGTCACGCAGAATAAGTTTTGATTTTCTAGAAATTGCGAGGACTACACTAATTCATATAAATTTCACTCCAAGTCATTTTCATGCAATGTTGGTGTAAGCTGCCTTTTGCTGGAAGTTAAGCTCTCATACAAAAAAAATGTGCTTTTTTCTTTCTTTCTGAGCCTGCTGTGCTGGCGATAATGAGAAAGGGAGGGCAGCAGTTCAGACGCTGTGGCAGGAGGATGCTTTCTCGATGTTAGACAGTGCGATTGACTGCACTGTCCTTTCTGCCCTCAACACTATGCTGTATTCTGTGTCTGTGTGCACAAGTGACAACTGTTCCGAGTAACCAGCTGGTGAAATGAAGAAAGTTGCTTGATCTATTTGCATTAAATGCTGCGTATCATGTAAAAGCCATGTTTCCCTAAAGAAGAACTGAAGTTTGGGCTAATTGGTATTGATTCACCTCAACGTCTCAAGCACAAAAGAAAACGCGAAAGGAAGGAGGAACGGAAGGAAGGGAGGAAAGGAAATGGATGGATGGATGGATGGATGGATGGATGGATGGATGGATGGATGGATGGATGGATGGATGGATGGATGTATGGATGGATGGATGGATGGATGGATGGATGGATGGATGGATGGACGGACGGACGGACGGACGGACGGACGGACGGATGGATGGATGGATGGATAGACGGATGGACGGATGGACGGATGGACGGATGGACGGACGTACGGACGGACGGACGGATGGACGGATGGACGGATGGACGGATGGACGGATGGATGGATGGATGGATGGATGGACGGACGGACGGACGGACGGACGGATGGATGGATGGATGGATGGATGGATGGATGGATGGATGGATGGATGGATGGATGGACGGATGGATGGATGGATGGATGGATGGATGGATGGATGGATGGATGGATGGATGGATGGATGGATGGATGGATGGATGGATGGATGGATGGATGGGCTTATGCTTAAAAAGAAGGTACTACGGGGCTAACTGAAACTAAATGACCTAATTAAGAGAATACGAATCCGCACAAATCAACATGGCAATCAGGGCACAAATCAACACAGAAATACACAAACTAAAAGAACTCCAAATAATCCACACCCGAATAACGCATGCACAATAAAAGATACACAGATGAGCAATGAAGCACACAGCAGCGTGTGTGAAGAACAAGTGACACAGTTATCTGAGTGCTTGAAGATGTTGTCTGCTTCCATAACATCTCGCCTAATCCTTCTCTTGTGCCAGAACACGAAGTATGCAGTATTAAAAAAAGGGCCACTGCCTGCGCTAACGCCACGATCATAAGGCGGATTCTGGCTTTCTTGTCGGCATAATTAGCATGTTCCCTTGATCTAATATTCATGCACCTACCCGTCTGCCCCGCATAACAATGGCCACATTAAAGGTATCTTAAGTGAGCAACCTATGACTTGCATTCTATGTATATCTTCTTAAGCTTGACGCTACACTGGCTGTGCGAGCGGTGACCGAAAGTATGCTGCTATTCTTATGACAGCTCCGTACGGTGTGCTTCCTATCTTTTTTGGTGCCGCAAAAGTTATATCACCACCACATCAACTCCTTCTTGCGCTCGAGAATCTGAATGACATGGACTACTGACTCTGGAAATAGCTCCATTAGGTGTCTTTACTTCCAATCCATGGTTTTTGTGTAGGAGGAGGGGACGTCCATTCGGAGGGCCTATATCTATTGGCTCGGGCCTAGCGCCTGCTTTAATTTATTTTGATAGTGTGTCATGTGTAATTAACCTTACACATCTTCGCTCGTGGTAGTTCACCTAACATGACCCGGGAGAAGGAAAATGCATGGTCAGAAAGCCTTGCTGATTTGGGCTTTCTTCAGTAAAGGAGTGAGTGAAGGATTACATGTCTCTCTGTGTTCTCTCTACTATCTGGAGGAACACAACCGGTACAGGAAAGATAACATTTAACACCACATGACGACTGCCGTATGCCGTCAACATCACCGCCAAATACCGTCAATGAGCACAAACAGCCCAGATAGCTTCGCTTCCACCAATTCCAGCTGTGCATGGGAACTGCATATTTTTACAGCAAAGCTGTCTATGCCTACCCTCCAGAAAAATTGTGGCGGCGAACAGAAAACGCCTGGCGGTAACGCCAAGTTTTTTGTGAATGATGTGTAGCTGTCAATTTATAGTAGGTATCTTGAAAAAATATCACGCTGAAATTCACCGCTAAGACAACTCTATCATTACGCCAATTTTTATTTACTTGTCATAATTAGTTAGTTCACAAGGAAGTTGTAAACGTTACAGAATTCCCATCTGCTGTCAATACATTGGCAGCTACAGAGGGAGTATGGTTACATAAAACGGCTGTAGCTCTTGTTTTATCAAACCTTTCGCGAAACAGATTATATGACATTTGGCAGCTAAGAAAAGTCTAACATTACGCCGAGTTTCATCTACTTTTCCTAATTACGCAGTGTATAGTGAAGTTGTAAATATTGTGGAATTCCCGTCCGCTGTCAATACGTGCACTTCTACGGGAGGGAAACGGACAGCCCTGGTGTTTGTCCGCTAGAACAAAACTCTAGTGCTTCCAAGTTTCATTCACCTAATTAACTAGGAAGTATGCTCAATTGGGAATTCCAAACAAACGTGTTTTTTTTTCGTGCACTACTTTCGACAATGCCCCGGTCAACGCATACAGTCGCTCGCGTCGAGGCTCGGTTTAACGGCCACCTGCGTCTAAACGGCGCCCCGTCGATGCTACGTCGACAACACCTGCGTCTTTTGTGACGCCGTCGTAAAAGCCCTTCGGTGGCGGCAGAGCCACTGGCGGTGCATCACAGCGACCACAAGGTCATCGTCACCTTCGTGACAAGGGAAAAATATGAAATAAAGAGAAACGCGACATGACAACAAATTATTGTGCATTTATTTGTATTTCGCATACATGTCAATACATAATTAGATGTATCACATACCAGCAAAACTCTATATCAACATAATTTATAATATCATAGAAGCTTCGCTGGTCAACCACTTTCACAGGGTATAATGGCTCCTGAATGTTTTTTATTAATGCGAGGCCGTTTATGGCTAGGGTTCCGTGCATTTATGTTCTGCGTGTGCAAAAACCGGGCAGAACCGCGGCGGAGGGGAAGCAGGCTTCAAGCACTCCGCCAACTTGCAAATATAAGTTTAATGTCGTGGATCCAAATAGAACGCGTATCAGATATCATAATGGCAAGAACAGATATTGCACTTTGACCCACGTCGCCCATGTCTACGTTCGCACCGCCCTCTCTTTGTCGGCGTTCCACGAGCTTGCGTATCTACTCTCCTTTCCTACCGCTCTCCCGTGGTGGCGGCGCCGTCGAAACATCACGCGTTGCTAGTTTCATTCGGCTCCTCGGGCGGCAACGCTGGCATCCACGCATATATATATATATATATATATATATATATATATATATATATATATATATATATATATATATATATATATATATATATATCGCAGTAAATGCATTCGTATCTTTGTTCAAAACTCTGTGTCACCTCTGTGTCATCTGCTAAATAGCTTCGTGGTCATCCACTTTCACAAAGTGGAATGGCCCATAACTTTCCTTTCTTTTTTCTTTTTTTGCACATGTGTAATTATAGGGGGAAGGGTTCTTCGAAGCTGTTCATTTCTGTGGTTTTAATAAAGTATTTCACTGTCGGGAGTTAGCACCGTCGTGTGTCTTCTTTATTTTGTGTCCTGTTTGGAACCCAAGATGTCACGGTGATTTTGTTTGCATATGTTTAAGCCCTTCCTAGTTCGGTCCTTCCTGAATATATTTCGTTCTCCTTCTTTAATTTTTTTTCTCGAAGCCCACAAACGCCGGTACTTCCTTGCACTGCCTTAAAGTCAGATATAATAGAATCAAAGAATAACATTTACATGTACACTGAGGTGGCTTCATTGGGAAACTTTTCTAGTTCACCATGAAAACAATAATAATTGAAAGGAGCACCTTTCTTTTTTTATTCTTTTTTTTAAATCAAGGTATTCACGTGCATCACATTTACCCACTGCAAAAATAAAAAAACAGTAGCGCAAGATAATAAAGACAACTTACATTCATGGTATTCGTTCAACGCCTTGCCGCCACACGCAAGCGGTCGTCTACTTTGACATAAACAGCTTGCAACAAACAAAAAGAGAAAGAGGAACGCACACGCGCAAAAGCCTTTCAGTGCAACAGTAAGCTTGAAACATAAAAAAGAAATGTATCAGAAAAGAACCGGCCGTTAGGACAGGTCCCTTCCAGACAGAAACGGTGCGACCGAAGACTATCACTCGTTGCGCAACTGACAACGCTTTGAACACGAATCGTCCGTCCCTTGTTGTGGCCGCAACATGGCTCGCACTCGACGGCTACAAGCTGTTCTCGACGCTTTTCCTTTTTCACGCGTTCCCCCCCCCCCCTCCTTATTGTCTCCTCCGCGTTTTATTTTCGTATTACACGGATTTTTGCGTTTAGTTCGTTTGCTTCTTTTCTTTCTGTCGACCTACCGCTGAAACGAGCAACCGCGCACGACCTACCGCGTATAGCATCGCCAACCGGTACACTCTCGCAAATGAGGCGCCGCGATTAGGGAAAGGCCGCGCACTTTCCCGCTGCAGCGCCACTTACCGTGACTGCTGCCCACGTGGCCCACGGCTCACCCTTCAGGAGCACGCATTCACGGCGATTACGGCTGCTCTTTTTAATGCTTCTTTTTTAGTGTCGGATGGAGGGTTGTTTCCTTTCATTTTTCGCTTCACCAACCTCTTCACTTCTCATTAATACAGACCTGGAGTTCTTTTTTTTTTCTTTTTCTTCTTCTAGAAGTATAGATTGCTTTCGCTTTTCTTTTTCTCCTTTCTTTCTTTTTTTCTGGCTGCTCTCACTTGGTAACGGGCCTGCTGCTGCAGACGTTAATTAGGACACGGCGATAGAAAAGACGGATGAAAGAAAAAGCTCAGTGCAATTCCACGATGAACGTAAGCGTATAGAGAGACGCGTCAGTACAGCAGAAAAGAAGGAACGGAGCATTGTAATGAACGGAGATGAGGAAACAGAAATCTTGGCGAGCCAGAAATCCAATGACGGCGTATTAGATGGAGTCGAATGGGGTGCACGCGCCTCTATGCCTCGACTCGTCGCCCAGACATTCGGTTGCGTTACATGCGTATAGAACAACGCAATCTTCCACCGCATCCTTTGCATTTTTATTTCAAATTTATTTCCTCCAGATCGACATCGAATGAAATCGATGGGACGTTGACCGGCCTGTTGCAACTGCACCGTCGTCGCGGCGGCAGATTGCGGTGGCGACAAGAGGATTTATGCTGATTGCGTCGGCGTCACCGATTCGGTCCTGTGTGCATGCGCATTCACAGGCGTGCAAATCTGTTGCGCGTTTCTGAGCTCGTCCCTGTAGATCCCTAGCGCCTACCGCCATTGACGGCTTGCATACTTTGGAGAGCGGGCGCGGGAGCGAGCGTCCGCGTTTGCATTTTCTCGATGCTTGAGAAACAGAAAAAAAAACTACTATCAACGCCTCGCATCAGCAACCTCCCGTCGCTGACTGTCACGTGTTTATATTTGCGCCGCGCCCCTCTTTTTTCTGCCTCTCCCTCTTTACTTCATATTCTTTACTCTAGCTACAGCTTTGTCCTCGCCACACGCACGTTATGCAACAACGTGTTTATGAAACCTGGTGCATGCATATTCGTTTGCCGTTACGGCGTAACAAATGCCATACTAGATATGACCGAGCGCATGCAGCGTCAGGCGTGGAATCCGCAGCAGAGATGTTTCATGAAGGTAACTTTGCTGTTGTGAGGTTGGGTTTGTCATTTGAAAATACTCCCACAGGAAAGAAACTGACACGACAAAATTGCTGAGACTGGAGATCACATGAAAGGCTGGACGATGCACTGGCTGACAACCGACTGCCTTGGTGTTTGGGGAAACTACAAAAACAAACTGCAATCCATGAGTTAGGCTAAACGAAAGCAGTAAAAAAGGGCGTGGCATAAAAGGAACCGGTAGTCCGCACCGCTACTCGTATTAACTGCATGGCAGCGTCATCTACACATCTGTGTAAATAACCCTGCCGACCTTTTTGAGCAACTACCATTTACTGGTACTCGTTATAAACCACAGATAGAGTGCAGCATCAAGAAATATGTATATTTTAATTGTGGACTAGCTGCAAATTTCATTCTTCCAGCTGTACAGAGACGAAGGCTGAGGGGACAGTCACAGCTCTCGTAGAGCTGTTTGGGGCTGCTAGAAGTGTTGTACGCGCAGATATGCACGCGTTCAAAATCAGACTCATGTATGAGAGAAAGAGACAGCCGGTTCAAGGCTAGTGCTGGTGCGTAAGCCTTCTTGGCGATCCCAGGAATTGAGACGCACAGCTAATGTTTTCATGTGCTATGGCATCGACAGCAGCGAAGCTTGCGGCTCTCGAAAGTGCCGTTGATTATGTGACTCAGCAACCGCAAATTTGGTGAGTAATATTTTGTGATTTCAAGGTAGCCCTACAAACACTACAGTTTTGCCTTGCGTCATGGCTCTCGTGAGCAGATGGTATGTAAAATTAGACGTACTAACCACCAAAGCTTTCGAGCACGGCCAGGACAATTTATTTCAGTAGCTGCCAAGCCACTGCGGAATTGACGGCAACGACAGGGTAGATGAGACAGAGCACATGGCTCACCAGGGATATCAGCGCTTATCATTAACGTTGTCTACAGCCAATGCAGCTTGGCAACTTTACTTACCTGCACATAGCGCTACACTTTGACATTAGAATTCGCCTGATTTTACCAACTCGCGATTATATTCACTGGATCCTGGAGTCCTACTTCGCCTCCCATCCCAGTTCTCCCGCCATGAAACAACTTCTAGCATGCGGCCTGTGGTTGGGCATCGCATTCAGTAACGTTTATTCATTCCTCATCGGAATGGCCAACATTACCACACGCAACTCTTGGGGGTGAGATAAGATCGTAAAACACATTAAGTGCCGCTTTACAACTTACAACTAACAACGACGTGTTCTGCGTAGTCGCTTTGACGACAGGCCGTTCTCGAAAGCAAAGATTCTGGGACATTGGCCACGGACCTCTCGTATGCACAAGGCCACCAAAGCGATACTCCGCTTTTTGAAAACAACCGGACTAGACGAGCAGCGCACTTTTGTGTGTAGGCGCCTGACTTTCCTTATCTCCCTCTTATTTTTCTTCCCGTTCCCTAATCGCCAAGCGGGCGAGACCTTGGTTAACCTACCTGCCTTTCCTTTTTTCTCTCTCTGTTCTTGTTTTTTATTCTTCGAGTTGCATTGGCAGCATGTTTTCCTACATAAAAGCCAAATGATTTAAATAACTCTCTTTGCATATGCAAACTGACAACCTATCCACGCCGAGAATATACAAAAGAGCTTTCATGTCTTCCATAATAAGTGCTGATTGTGGGGATAGAACCCTGCACCCGTTCGTTTGCAATTGCATACCCAGCTGTCCGACGAGAAATGGAGAGAATGGCTGACGTGGTAGAGAAGGAAACTTCTCTTTAAGAAGCATCCATGTGACAAACACATGGATGATCTTAAGGGACAGTGCGGGAGATTAGGTGAGCAAAATGCATAGCTTTTCCCGAAATGCTAATACTAAACCGTCCTTTACTTCTTGATATTAGTCACGAAACACCTTTACTTCAAATGACCAACGTCAAGATATTTACTTCCGTGACCAATGTCACAATAGTGAAATTGGTCACAAAATGTATTTACTTTCGGGAACCTATATATCAGCGCTGACATTTGAACACAGCTCTATCTGGAGGCTATCTCAGCTAAAGTCCATCTCTGCTATCATAATCGCAAAAGAAAGAAATGCTAGCGCAAGTACCATAACACAAAAGATGTTTACTTCCATTGTGCACCGTGAATTTCGCGGCATTTTAGAATGTTCATTCCAGAATCCTCCAGCAACGCTACAAAGCTCATGTATTGCAGCTATACTGTGCCTTATTACGAAGCACAGCAGGCTAAAATATGAGGGCGTGGTTAAAGTATATAGGGGTACGTGCGTGCGCGTGTGCAAGTGGGCAGGCGGCATTTAATTCAACACGCTATATTACAGAACTCGGGTAGCGTGCATTGGGTGCACGTTGAAGAACCCCAGGTGGTCAAAATTATGCCGCAGTCCGGCACAACGGCGTCCCTCATAATCATATCGTGGTTTCGGCACGTGAAATTCTAGGGCATAATTTAAATATTCTAATCTTAAAGAATCCAGTTACGGAACTCTTTCATATAACAAAAAAAAATTGAAAGTGGACCACTTAAAGCCAACATATGTCTGGTAAAGCCAAATGAATAGCGAAGAGAAAGTAACCTCTCGTAGAAAAATATCTTCAGTTTAAGATTTTTTACCAACAGCCTTTTAATCATGTGCGCTTGCCTTCAAGCACTCTTGTCAAAAACGGAAACACTGAAACATAGTGCCTCCATGCAAGCCCTGTGCGTATTCTTTTTATTTTTTTTTGCCGTGCAGGTTAACCCTTGCGTGCGCCTTACCCTGATTATCTGGGCACGTTTTCTTACGTACAGAGTTGGTTCTTCGTGCTATCGTAAGTAGTTTTGGTGTGTACGACGCACATTTCTTTAAAAGTTGTGCGTTCCTACCTTGAGCCTCTTTTCTTTCCCATTTATTACACGTATTATTGAGGCGTATATGCACGCAGTATGCATACACGCTTCAACGTTCTGAGGCGGGGAGCATAAAACCGCAGCTTTTCATTCATTTATTTGTTTTCATTCCTAGCATTTTCCCCACACACGGAAAACTTGTGTTTGTCCACTTGTGTTTGGAACTTTCGAGCGAGTGCCCAAGCATTAGCGAAATGCAGGTATTGGGTAATAAGAGAAAATGCCGGCGCTGGCCCAGCGTCATAAGCTCTGGGCACTGCAGCACTAGCGCATATGTGATTTTATTTTATATCAGACTTTTGGGATGTAGAAGAGGCCCTGAATTACTTCAAGAGTGACGGAGCCCGCGCTGAATTATCGTCGTAACCGAGGTTGTGCTGCGTGTTGAGTGGGTTTTAAACGGAAAATGAAAGTAAGAAATAAAGTTCAGCATTGCCGTTGCCATACGCCGGCTCAGCGCCGATGTATGGGCCCTGCCTTGTGCTTGCGAAGCACAAAGATAAAGACGTGCGAGAGATTATTGAGGCTCAGGCTATCTGTCGGATTACTGACACGTGTGTTAGCGCCCCTTCGGTCGACTTGTTAGAGCTTTTTTGAATGGTTAAAATTTGGACGATGTGGCTCCTATGTGTATGGGTTAAATAGGTGGTTGTTTCTTGAAAATAAAGTTGTTGAAGTCAACGCATTGTGGGGTCGTTTCCCTTCTGTGATTGTTCGCTGGCGCTAAATATGCTTTCAATGAAAGTAAGAATACGTGCAAAATTTCTTTCAGTCTTTTTTGCAGCGGTTTCAGATATCGACCACTCTGTGTCCCCTACGGGCGCGTCTTTTACATATATCTGTTTGAAATTTATTGATCATTTTACTGATCATGAAGATGTAACTTCCGTCGAAAGGCTATTAGTGCATGCCATAGGCATACATGATCTTACGGTTACATTTTACTAGGTGTTCGCAATGGTGTAGCCTTTAAGTGTTTAATATGGTATAGCTGATGGATACATCATTAGGATTTTTCTCAAGTCATCATTGCAAGCACATCTGTGATATCAATACTAGTAGCGGCGTCCAAAAGATTGGAAAAATAATCAATCGAGAAGTAAAGCAAACAAGGTGCTCACTGAAGAGGGATAAAAGAAGAAGCAACTGGTTTCTAATGAAGAAAAATGTCGTCGTGGAAGAGATAATAAAACCACTATAATTGATGGTTAAATGTATAGTTTTGTTGATTTCACACGCGAAGCTTTCATCTTAATCTGTTCACAAGTATAAAGCGGCTGTAAAGTAAGCACTAGCTTCCTGCAGAAACAATCGAGGATTGAACTGGGCCACTCGATCAATAGACGACACTGGCTTCGAATCAGATACAACTTCTCTGCTTATTGATCATATCACTTAGTTATTGATCATCTGAGGGGAACCAGGAGACCTTCCCATGGTAGGGATCGTGTTCCCTCTGCTGTTTGATCAAAAGCAAAATGTGAGTTTTCCAAAGAACTTGCACGTAGGCGCACATACATAAAACTCATAGCCCACCCGCATATACCTTGCAACATATCCCTTGTTTCCCAATTTATTAAATACTTTTCTTTTTATTTTTTTTTTATTTCTTCCCTTTTCAGAGTCATACGGGCACTCGCCTTTCAGTTCCACTCCAACTTTAATAAAATCAGGCGTAGCGCAAATTACGACCTAAATTTTCTCCTAAAAAGTGTGCTAAGAGCACCGCGAGAAGCTCACGGAAAAGGCACACTCAAAAAACAAACACACCCACACAGACGCACCGAGACACAAACAGAACGTGAGAGCATTGATCCATAAGCGAGGAATACATTTGCGAGGAGGCTTTTGTTCCAGGCGCCTCCTCTCCCGGTTTTTGTCTCGGTGCCAAACGATAAAGCGGTCGAAGAAAGAGCGAAAGAAAAGGAAGAGATGCGCTTTCTTGTTTTCCCGTGACGGCACTGAGTGGCCTAGTTTTCCTCACGAAGCGGTTATGGCGGCGTCACATAGATGTGCCTTCGAGGGGGAGAGCGGGAGAATCGCTTCAGAAGCAAAATGCGATAAGCGTCTTTCTCGGTCTTTAATGCCACGACCCTTTGTTTGGTCTCAGCGGCCACGTGATTACACTGTCGCGCACTGGAAGGCATGCCGAGAGTGGTATTTTAAAATAGCAAAGTGAGGCCGAAAACAAGCCGCTATCGCAAGCTGTATAGACACGTTTTTTTTTCTTTCAACCATACGTTATTCCTCTAGTTTTTAGCCTTTCATTTCTCTCCTCAGAACTAGAGATGCCTGAAAGAAAGGAGCAGGGGGGAAGGGCGCTTATCTCCAAACCTTGGTATGTCAGAACGCTGTCTTTGAACTCGTGCATAACAGACCCCGTGGCCCCATCCACTTTGATTCCGCAGTTATGATTCCCTTTATACATTTATGTCTCCTCATCTTAAGTTTCTCGTTGCGTTGTATATTGATCCGTCGTAGCAAGGCAAATATGGAGAAAAAAAAGCTTTAGCAGCATTTTTGCTTCTGACCCTAGTCGATGACAGGGAAATTTCCGGCCCGCTTGTTGACCACTTTCAGACGGTGCTTTTTAACCTATACATCGAAGGCAATGTATGAATGTATCAACATAATATATGAATAGAAACATATATGAATCGAGCACAGTTCTTTGTTTATTCCGCCCAAAATTTACAACCTAGAGCCTTCCTATTTGCCCTCCTCTTAAACACGTCGAACATAAACACAGAACCGTCATTGAAGTCCTTGTTTACGAAGCCAGATTCACCCGACACAGAGAAAGTAGTAAACTTTCAGCCCATGGCACTTGGCAGGCAAGTTAACTTTAATATGCACCGGCCCCATGCTTTCTTTAACTGGTAGAGTTGTGTATTGTGCAGCAGCGCAGATTCCTTTAGAAAAGGAACCTCCCTGCTGCACTTTTTTTGTCTTGGCTTCTGTCGTACATCTACTTAAGTCCGCACGCCTATAAGAGCAATCGATATACAACTACTCGCGTCAAATTATATTACATTTATCTGGCTCGACACAGCCTTTGCTTATCTACGTATCAATGAAACGTGTCCATTTAAACGGATATGTTGTTGCAAGCCTTCAAACCACTGCCTAGCTTTCCCGTTTAGGTCGGCAGCTACCGCTCATGTCTGCAAGAACCGGCCTTCAAAAGTGCCTCGTTTGCCAGCAAGGCTTCCTCCTTGAGGAACAAAAAAAAGAAGCAAATACTTGTACAAAATTTTGTCCTTAGCGCCAACGAAGTGCGTCGGAAAAGCGTTTTCACATTGAACGCTTTCACAGGAAGCAGGCTGCCGAAGGATGGTCGAAGTGCAGTAACAGTGCTTTCCTTCTTGAAAAAGCAGAAAAGACGCTGTAAGAAAAGACTGCTCAGGACGTTCAGGAAGTCCGCCGCACGTATCATACACCTCGTGGTAGAGACAGAGCTCGGAAGGGGCACGAGAGAGGGCAGGAGGGATCTCCTTGGTCCGCCACGACGTCCTGCTCTGCCAAGCGCACGGTAAAAATACAATAACTCTTAAACAAAAAAAAAAAGGCACGCACGAGCGACGGAAAGAAAGCTCGCGCTCGCGCGTTCTCGCTCGCTTCAAGGTATCGGAAAGCAATCCCAAACCGTGAGAAACGACGCCACTCGGCAACATCTGTCGGGAGCCTATTTGCGATGTTCCGTGGTGCACCTACTACTCCCACAACGAAACAGGAAAGAAAGGTTGAGGTAGAAGGAAAAAAAAAAGTCTGGAAACGAAAACGAAGGTTGAGCGGGAGAATCTCACAAAAAGAAAAAAAACTTGCCGTTGCTGTGTCGCACATCCTCAAAAAAGAAAGAAAAAAAAGGAAACGACAGAAACGCCGGCGTTCTAGCTGCGGCCCGCTCTCATTTTCGCAAGTTTTGGAGGCGGGTGTTCACAAGCTCCTTGTTGACACTCCTCCGTCGGCGTCGTCTACGGTGTCCGTTAGAAGGGCAGTATACATTTTTTTTTCTCTCTCTCTCTCCAAGGGTGTGTGCTTACTTAGAAGGGTGCGTACTGAAGTAGCCGACTGCATCTTGACTTCACTTTTACTTTCTGTTTGATTTGTTTTTCTTCATTTCGTGCGTGAATCTTAGTTTATTTGTATTTTTGGCTCTTTCCTCGGCTTACATCGTTAGACAGGTTTTCCTCCCACCTATCGCCACGACGAGACAACCTGCTTCGTCCTTTGCGAAGTTTGCAAGAGCTTGTTCAACACGTGTGTGCTTGGCAATGTTAGGCACATTAGCATACAAATTATTTTTGCAGAGACCTTTCAAAGTGCTGCAAATGAAGCATTCCTGAGCTGCCTGAACGTATCAAGTGGCAAGGGAGCTTACGAGAGCAAAGTCACGCTTATGCTGAGACCGGTGTTCATTTCTAATTAAAGAAATGCGCATATCCAACTAACAGTGACATTTAACGTAAAGTAAGCACTTTGATTAATCATGAACATTTGTTAGGACTTTTTCTCACAAACCGTGTGAGCTAGTCCCAGCTACCTATTTCACGACCCTCTGTTTCCATTCCTACAATACCAGTGCAGTTGTTTGTTTTTGTTTTTTTGCTGCAGAGATTAGTGCTGAGCTAATACTACACTAATTTGTGCACATTCGTTTGCAATTGCAAGAGGCTGAGTACTGCCCACGTCAGTGCTCACTTAAGTGAAGTGAAAGATCATACGATGCATCTGAGATGCGTTATGATCTTTCATTGTTTCAAGACGAGGGGTCGTCTCCCAGTGATCCCCAAGAAGAAAGCAAAGTGTTTCCAACCTAACTCCCCAGCAAAGCAAGTGGCTCGCACGCATTGCTGTGGCATTGGCACGGAATAATGCAGGGGGTTAAGGAGCAGCAATAATTAGCGCAAGTTCTAGCAAAATTTATTGTCGTTAAACATCACACACTTATTTCTGCGTGCAGGGCCTGCTATAAGCTTTGTCATGCAGTCTACTGCTTTTTTTCATCACTCGCGAACCTAGCTATTGAATCGATTGAACTCCGACCGATATTACGCGTACTGAAACGACCTAAAAGCGCATTCTAGTAAAACACAACATTAGTCAACAAGCCTGGCCTAGGTAGGAATTTGCAACGTTTAATAAAACTCCAGAAACCTCCCAACTACATTCGCAAGCCCCGCTACTGACAGTAGGTGTGCAGACATTTTCGATAGCATGAAATTGACTAACGATGGCGTCCCACTCGGACGGCATGTGATACGGTTGCAAACTGAAAGTTATTCGTTTAGAGGAACTGAATTAAGAAAGAATGGTTATCAAAATTATGTTTACCATCTTCAGGCTAGTGCGAAAGCAGGAGAATTATTAGAAGAGACGGTAAAAATAAATAGAAGCACACACGACTATGCTCAAGTGAAGGCGCAAACAACGAGATACCTTTTATAACAAAAACCTGTCGGCCCACCGGGTACGTTAACGTCTGGAATTTACATAAATAAATGGGGACTATACCAAAGTACCCTGATAAATATATAACACCCTGTGGATGCGTCATCCTCCTGCCATAATGGCAGGATCGATAAAGAAAGCAACTATCGATTTCTTAAGCACTTTCGAAGCAGGTCCACCAACGTCACACTTTAACAAGAAAAGAAAAAAGAACAGCATGCACACAAAAGCGCCGCTTCGCAAAGTGCCGACTTGTTCCTAGAATGATGAAAGGGAAAAACGGACAGTGCTCCAGCGAACAGACTTATCTATACGTGGTCTTTAAGTGTCTGTGTGCGCCCTTTTTTTTTCTAAAGACACTGTTGGGTTCTCTTGGCACTTCTCGCTTTGATTCCGGCTCTCATCGTGAAGTAGAGATTTCCTCGGGCAGATACCCCAAATTATTGCAATCTATCAGAGGCGCCTTGTCTGCGTCGCAAAGTCCCACTGCTAAAAACTTTTTTTTCTTGCATATTGATTACCATCTACTCAACTTATGCGTTCCTCTTTCTTTTCTTTTTGACAATATAGTTTTAAAATGTGCTTCTATGTTTTTTGCTAGTGGAGGCAACATTGTTGTACACACTTTCCGGATAACGTGACGGTCTGCTTTAAAAAAATGTGTATATTCTATCAAGTTGGAGAACGCAGCAATGCCTGAAAGGTTGGCTACCTTAGATCATTGTGGCAGGGTTAACTTGATAAATAATTATTACTTGCTCTTGCCTGTGCTGTAACTTCTCCGCTGTGTGTTGAATTATGTGTGAGTCAGCACACTGCGTCCGAGTGCGGATGTGTGGTGCGAGTACGTCAATTATTATTTCTACTCAGATTGTTTCCACAGTATAGGAATGCTTGAAATGAACATTATGTTACTTTGATATACGTCTGTTACTGTATATATCTGTATTCAGCTTTTTAACAAATGTTCTTAATGGAAGAAACACATCTGCAGACGTTCCTTACCAATAATGTTGCTTGTTAGACTTCCAAACTGATAAATTCGCTTGTAAGAAGCACGATTGCAAAATGCTACCGCATAACTCGTTAAGCCTATTTCCAGTGACCTAGTTTAAATTAGAAGCTCCCAGACACAAACACAAGCGTACACACGCAGGTCGTGTGGTATGGCACAAAGAAATCAGCAATTGGGCAAAAAACGATAAGAACACATAGAACACGAAGCGAGCTAAGCGTTTTTGTGTCTCGTATAATGATGACGGTTATGATGGCTTCACAAAACGACAGAAACGTGCGAGTTAAAGCGGCAACATGAAGCAATGGCGCAGAGAGCACAGCCTGGCTGAACTGGCTGATGCAGGAAATTCTTCCTCTTCTATGGATTTCTCCTTAAAGCAAAAAAAGTATTTGCTATTTGTTTTCCTAAACTTCGTGCGACAGCGAGTACGTGCCCCTGTTTCACAAGGCGCATAGAAACCTTAAATATATTTGCACTTGTGTCGTACACCTTTTTGCATACATCATTCCTCCCCGTTATTATTTGTACAGACATCCAACATCGCCGTCGTTCCCGTGTCATTGCGTTCCCGCGTCGTCGTCTCCCAACGTGCACCCGCATACGCTGGTGTTTGCATTTCGGCATAGCTCTTGATTGGTGCAGTGGAAACGCATAAATTTTGCATCAGATTAAATATTTTTTTAGCCGGTGCATAAATATAAACGCTTCATTAGATTGCACTTTAGATACATAATCTTCTTTTTGTAGCTGCACCAAATTAAATATATTGCGCCTGGCAGACAGCACAATTCTTACCCTCTGACTAAATTACTCGATGGTGCAGCGCCTATGAGAAATCAATGTGTTTAATTGAATCATTAACATGCTTACACTATATTTCTAATTGCTTATCTTACTGCACATATTTCAATTAGCGAATTTTAGCTTGTTAGCTCGCAAGGCGTAGCGCACCCACTTGGAACGAATTCTCAGGACTGCGCCATTTTCGGGTTAATTATCGAAGTGTCTGACGAAATGCACTGGCATTCCGCATACTTTTGTACTACAAATGCATTAAACATGCTTTACATAAAAAATGTAAGTGGACCAATAGTGCACTCTTAAAAGAAAATTTGACTGCGCATATCTCGAAACCGGTGCTATCCTCAGAATTCGTGCCAAGTCGATATGCCTTGCATATTCACTAGCTGATTTTTTAGATTGATACATGTGCCGTCAATCAAATAATTTAGAAAGTGAAGTAGCGTAGTTATTATTTATTCAATTAGCTATTTCGACATATCGTAAACATAAAGGCTGCGTCATCGTGTAATTTGTATCAAGGATTAGAATGCTGCTATCGGCTTCAGGCAATTTTTTTAAAAAATCTGGTGCAGCTAAAAAACAACACTGTATAGGATGAAAATATACAGAACTGTATGCATCGCATTTACTTGCATAGATTTCATTAACCGCTTCAGTAAAAACTATCATCACATAGCTTTCAACATGTTCATTGGATTTGCATAATATTTCTGTTCAGTTTCAAGGCTGCACTTCTATATTCCTGGCGAAATTCTAAGCCGCAGTTCTAGACTTACGCGAACTGCATCATTCAATGTCAGCAGCGAATCATCACGTATTCATTTTTTCCTTGCGCTCCTCCCTTAATCGATCCGGGAATCCATATATGTTAAGTACTTCATACTTGCTTGCTGCGCTTTTGTAAGAAATATTTTCGGTTACTAAGGATATATCAGGCCAGACGGGTCGCTTCTTGATCAAAAATAGCTATTTGGCTAAGGCTATTGTTGCTGGCACCATGTTTTCTTTCGTTTCGAAGACAGGTTATATAAATACGACCATGTATGTAGGTACACTCATTTGAAGGTAAAATGATCTCTTACATCTTCCACAGAATTTCAACGTTTATGACTCCCTTAATTTTGTAAAAAGCTCTATTTTCAAGTAACATTTTCAAAACTACGCTTTCAGCTGCGCTTTCAAATGCCACCCCTAAATATTTACATGTACCTACTTGGTCTGGCTTTCTTCATTTAGTCCGTTTTGCGAATGATTACACTCAAGTGGTTACATTTTACTCAACTGTCGTCGTTCCTCCTTCGCGAGGAAAGGACTGTGAATGCCAGTGCGACAGCTTGGCCTGCTCTTTAACTCTCCTCCTCTGCTCTCTCTCGGGGCGTCCGTACTGGCTCCCTGCCACTGGGACATATGTATCACCATGGAGAAATTTGTTTACGAATATAATCGGTTTTATTGTTTGTCGCATTATTCTTTTGTTTCTTAATTACTTTTTTTGTTTTGGATATTTCTTGCTATTGTGTTCATTTAGTATGACTCATAAACAATGAGCGTCTTCAGTATTCTTGCTTTCATCATCTTTTGTTAATGCCAGTCTCATTTTTTTTCTAGTTAATCCTTTTAGTACACTGAGAAGAACCACCTGAAGCATGACCTGTCAATCGGAGTTGGTAGATGTCACTGCATTTAGGATCATCATCAGCATTGGCATTATCATTATCATTAACAACAACAGCGAGAACATAGCTAGCAGCCAGGCTGTGGCCTATGCTAGTCTGCTTCATGCATGTCCTTGCGCTGAGCAGTGCACCACCAAATCTAAAAAAAACTAGAGTCAAATAATATCTGGTCCACACAGGCGAATGATGTTTTTATCACAGCACAAGAATTCGTGATTAATAGAGCGCTAGAAGAGACGAAAGGCAGGGGTGTTAACTAGGCGCAGGTCCAGTTTGCTATCCTGCACTGAAGGAAAGGGAAATTCTGGAGCGCTCTCGACAGCCCTTTTCCTTTTCCGCCACCGCCACACTCTTCAGCTCTGGTGACAGCGGAGGAGGACTACGGCGGTGGTAGAGGAGGACAGTCGCCTTAACGCCGCCGCGCAAGCCGCCGGAGGCAACACACAAATAACGAATCGGCTTACATAGTCACATATACTACCGTCATAGATGGTGACCAGCTCTTTTGTCTACAGAAACGCCCAGTAAAACAACAAACGCTACCTAACTATTATCTCTGCAACATAAGTACGTCTTCAAGGGCCGTCATTCTTTTAAGAAAGCAAATAGCTTTCCAGAAACACTGTCGTACGCCTTGTCGTTCGCTTCACCAGCCCCTTATTCGCTCATAGATATAAAAACAGGTAATGTAAGGTTCTGAAATTGGCTTTAACAAGTGCCCCCAAGACAAATCCTCATCCAAGGAGAGATGGAAGAGCGACGAAATCGCCGCGCTAATCAAAAACACCTCCGGTATGCTTTGAAGTGCGGCCTGAGAAACGCGGTGGGCGCATATGTTCGGCTATTCGTTTACATTGACTAATCTTTGATGCTTTCTGCACAGTTTTTACCTCTACGCGAGTCATCGTCGATCGTACGGCTGTTGGTGGAGCTCATGTAGGTTTGAGAAAGTTCTATACTACTTGCGGCCCGGCGGCACCTGATAGCCTGAATATACATGGCTATCTCTATGTCTTTTTTAAGATGATATTTACAAATATTCTATTACATTAATCGTGCCTTGCTCGAAAGTGATAATTTACCTGCAATGAAAGCGATCACAGGTAAAAATAACACGGATACAGGTGCCATCTTGCCGCACTGACATTATGTCTGGTTATAGGCAGCGTGCAACTCTCTGCTCTCACCTCAAACGACGTTTACACAGCTCGGTCTGAGCTGTTCTTAAATAGTGCTGGCGTCTTCTCCCTCCCTTTTGGGCCGGGCATTTGCTTTATCTGCAGCGAGGGGCACTAACACACTTCCCTAAATTCTTTACCCAAAACTATATTCTGCAGTGTTTGCTGCATAAGAAAGAACAGGAACTCATTCGCTGTGTCCGAGCTTAGCAAAAAAAAAAAAACAAGTGTTAGTTGCGCACTCGCAGCCGGTGCCGCTTGACGACCAGCTCAAAGTACTCCTAGCTGCGAACCCGGCCCGAGATGAGATGGACAGCGAGACCAGCCGAAGCTCTTTTAATAAAGCTCTTCGCTCATTTGAGCTTATCCCCGTCGCTCGTGCATCTCTCATCGCCAGCCTCGTCGAGAAGCCTCACTCTCCCAGAACCACTCAGGCCGGCGAGATGAGCAGCACAGATCTCCTTGATCCATTCCTAACGATCTCGAAGCCGCTGCAGAGATGAAGATGCGTGCCGAGCCAGTCACGCGACTCGAAACGCGCCCTAGCCGTTTCGCATCAGTTGCGTGCAGTGTAGTGACTGTGCACGTCGTCCTGCCAGCGTAGAAAATAAGAAATAATCGACACAGCGGAGATTTTTGGCAGACGTGCAGGTGCTATGGCAATCGCATTACAAACCTACGAACGTGCAAAGGCGAAGCTAGTTAGCTAGCACTTATTTTAGCTGACCGACAGACCGACGGATGTACGGACGGATGGACGGACGCATGGACGGACAGACAGACAGAGGGACGGACGGATGAACGGACGGACGGACGGACGGACGGACGGACGGACGGATAGATAGATAGATAGATAGATAGATAGATAGATAGATAGATAGATAGATAGATAGATAGATAGATAGATAGATAGATAGACAGACAGACAGACAGACAGACAGACAGACAGACAGACAGACAGACAGACAGACAGACAGACAGACAGACAGACAGACAGACAGACAGACAGACAGACAGACAGATAGATAGATAGATAGATAGATAGATAGATAGATAGATAGATAGATAGATAGATAGATAGATAGATAGATAGATAGATAGATAGATAGATAGATAGATAGATAGATAGATAGATAGATAGATAGATAGATAGACAGACAGACAGACAGACAGACAGACAGACAGATAGATAGATAGATAGATAGATAGATAGATAGATAGATAGATAGATAGATAGATAGATAGATAGATAGATAGATAGATAGATAGATAGATAGATAGATAGATAGATAGATAGATAGATAGATAGATAGATAGATAGATAGATAGATAGATAGATAGATAGATAGATAGATAGATCCATTGCAGCAAGTAAAATTATTGTGACCTAAACTGGGAGGTTGCTAATATGAATTATCGCTACTTTCCGAGCGCTGTTCCACGAGGCATTTTCTTGCCCTTTCCTTGAACAGGGGTGTCTGGAACATCCTCCTCCTGCACGGAGATTTTCGACAGGAATAGGATGAAAAAGAATACTTGAGGAAACCGTGTCGCTTCCTAAACAGATGAACACAACGCAGTGGTGCTTACCAAAGGGATTAAGCATACTGGTTTCGCCACCAGATCTGGCCGCCAGTGTTTCTTCGACGCAGCGTTATTAAATCGCGAAAATATGTTGATACAATTACATTGTTGAAAAAAGCCGCATTATGACAAAGGTGATAGCAGCAACATAAAAAAAGCAATGTTTCCGGACCCACAGAAGTCATATCCTTATGTGTTTGCTCCACATGTGCGTATAGAATCATAAAACGTAAGCATAAATATTCCATTGAAACGCCCAATATTAAATCTGCAGCTAAGTAACTGTGGTTGCTGATCTAAATCCTGTTAAGCTAGCTGTACTAATAATACAGCTGTTATTTTAGACATGATTGTTAGAAAAATACCAAAGCTTATGTTAGAAAACTTTTATTATGCGCTAGTTATATAGTGCTTGTTTTTTTCAAAGCTGGCGCCATGCAGTCGTGAAGATATTCCTTTTTGTCTCTTAACTTTCGCCACAATGTCGATCGTGCAGGTTGACTTAGAGCATATCATTTCCCTCTCTACATATTGTACTTAGAACGGAATATTGGTGTTGGGCTCTACGCTCCTCATGGACTGCACTACGGTTTGCAAGGTTTTGCACATGTGCTGTGTGTTCACATTTATTGTGCCGGATAGCTCGCTGTCAGGTCATGCGATGTGTGCGGGTAACACGTGACTGTTTCTTGAACATGCGACCGGTCGTGCCTTCATATTTTCACTGTTGCACTGTATTAAAGAAGACCGAATGCCGCGGAGGGTGCATCAATAAAAGTGGCTCCCTCTACTCAACGTGATGAAGCAACCTAGGTTCTCTGATAGAGAACACCCTTAGGAAGCATGTCGCGGGTTTTGGCGTCATTTGCGTGCTGACGTGATGCTTCCTTCGGTAATGGAAGCACCATATCGAGAAACAACTGCAAATGGCGAGTCATAAAAGGGAACGCGCAATATATTTGCTTCAAGTTTATATTAATTCTTTTCCTCGGTTGTGACACAACCAGAATTCGTTCTTGGGAATGAAAATGCGGTAGGCACTGTTTCCTCACCTCTTTCTTTTTTTTTGCAAGTGTTTTCTTCTTTTTTTTCTTTCTTTGAACACTGCGAGGCACTTTCTCTCGTAGTACCGTCCCTCCTCGGTCGCTTGATTACTTTTTCTGTGGGACTGGAGATTATGCGAAAGAAAGATTTGCGCGCCCGGAATTTGATTAAGACATCATCACTCGCGCAAGCCACCATCGACGAAGGAACGTTGTGGGAAAGATTATGTTTGTGGTACCCCCGAGAAATCCTTTCATTCGCGAGTTTTTGTTGGTTTATTTCTTGGCAGCGACTTTACGCATAGGCGATTTCTTTTTTTTTCTTTTTCTTACTTCCCTCCTTGCTTGAAGTGCAGGAAAAAAGGACGTGACGCACTCAATAACTTGCGCACTCTCTTATAACTCGACGAATAACAGCTCAGAACCACACAGGTGTAGTTTAATCATGACACGTCTTGCGATCACGATATATATATAAAAAAAGTTTGGTTGCTCGAATATTCACTTAAAGTAAATTTAGATATATTAATTTACCTATTTAAGTATAGTTCTGGCCAGGAATTGACCCAAGCAGGAGTTGTGAAGTAATGTAGCAGGGAACTTATGTATACAAAAGAATAAAACGAAAGAGCAAAAACCTGAAATAAATTTGGACACGGAGTTACATAAAGCCAATGAAAAGCAATGCATTCTAGTTCCACAGGGAAACTATCGGCTTTAAAACAGCTTGGTGGTAAGGCTCCCGCCGTCCAGGGAACGGTGGGAAAAATAAGGAAAGTGTGCCAGTCAAACTTCGTTTTTTCAAAAGAAAAAAAAACGCAATCAAGTTAGATTACATTTAGCTAGATGATCAGCTAGAGATGCTGGAAGGCACATGCTTCCTCCTACACGATTTCGTTTAAATATGGGATAAGGTTGTACGAGTGATGTAAATAACTAACTAAATATAGACCAATATACAGCAAAAAAATGAAAAACAGCCACATATTTTTTGACATGAGTAGCAACCAAGTGCCATGTTGAGAAAGACTAAATGAAGTTCAAGCCCATTGTAAATATCATTCATTCATTCATTCATTCATTCATTCATTCATTCATTCATTCATTCATTCGTTCATAAAGTTCAAGCGGATATGCACTGTCAGTCCATTAAAGCAAGAGTGCGAACCAAATAAGTTGCGCACAGCGTATAATGCACTCTATGCTATGTCTGAAGAAGGTGACTGTCTAAGAATAGCCCCTAAAGGGAGATCGAATTACTCTTTGCTTTAATCTTGACAAGCAGTTCTTGCCTCTTCTAATCCTAAAGCGGACAAGCTAAGAGCAAAAGAGATGTGACCTACTCTGGTTCACCAATAGCACACGAGGATGATTCAACGCGGCATAATTTGTGTAGGAAGTGGTAGGTGAAATCTCGTTAAGGTAAGTGAAAAACTAAATTTTGGTTCATGGTCCACAGCATGAACAAAAAAATCTTTCGCGGCATTGTATTATGTTTGTGGTAAACCCGCGAAATCCTTCCATTCCTGAGTTTTTGTTGGTTTATTTCATTATATACGTTGCAGTGTCTGTCTACGTATAAACACGTTGACAAGCACCATTGCACAGAGAGCTCCTTCACAATGCTCCTTCGCAATGAGGCTTATATTTACGGCTATGATGACTTAGTCGACTACTAAGAGCCTTCATGTACGACTTCAGCGATAGCTAGCATTATATTAGCGAATAAGATAGATAAAGCAAAACAATCTAATAATGCTTATCTAAACCCAACTTTCTAGATATTATTCTCTTTCATCAATTCGGGTAGCTAATTGAGTTTCTTTATTTCTTGATTTGAAGGAATAGCAAGCCCCCACTCTACCACCTTGCTGAAATCATGCACGGTGAATAACTGAACCAATTTATAGCATACAGGGTATTTCACTTAACTTGCACCAAAACGTTCAAAATGTGCAAGTGCTACGCAGCTGAACAGAACCAAGGGAATGTTGTTTGCCGTCTCTTGGAGATACTCAGATCATGTTCTGAATCCCGCTTAATTGCCTAATTATTCTGAATTACCTAATCATGTCTCAATTATTATAATTGGATGAAAAGCGCCAAGGAGAAAATTGTAGAGCAACATGAAAAACTCCCGACACAGATTTCTGTTTCTCAATACCTGCTACATAGAAGTGTTCTTTCCAGTGTGAAATAAGCCCGCGAATACACGCAAAGTGCCTCGAGCGGCAATCCTGACGCTTGACTCTTTTTTTCTGACTGGCGTCGGGTTACTGAAGTTTGAAGCCAAGTTTTAAAAACATTCCAATTTTCATTTTGACTTCTGTGGCATTGCTGTTAACAGAGAAACAAACACCGAAACATTGACCTGTGTACCTCATCGGGATAATTATAGGCGGGCTTGGCAATCTGCGATTTTAGAGTATGAGTTAAGTATGAGTTAGGGTATGAAAACGAAACATTTTCCCGCTTAGTCCACAATTGTCTGAACCTTTCTAAAAGCAACGAAAAGCTGTTGCCATCAAAGAAGTAAGAAAATCATCGTAAATTAGATAAAGTTACGAAATGCTACCCTGACAACAGGCTGACCATAAGTGCGCATGCATGGCCACCTGATGGCCAGCAATACTTGGCTCGCATACAGCTTGCCAGCAAACGGAATTAACGCAAAAGACTTCCAGGCAAATTGCTACACAGACACTCGGCGCCATCCGGTGAACCGACGTGCAACCATGCGGTATAGAAGGCGGGGACTACATAAAATAGCAACAGCGCGGCGCTTTATCGATTTGGGCTGGCACGGAGCGATGCTGCAGTTAGCGTAACTTCCGCCAGATGGCAGCCGCACTCCGCTAAGACGTAGAAAGACCTCAATATTTAAATGTAGCGCCATCACCGCGGTCCTCCTCCGCTCCGCGCTTAGTTGTCACCCTCCCGCGCCTCGGCATCGACGGGGGCACAGTCAGCACTGTTGCAACGTAGCAGATGACCGCGGGCACGTTTGCGCATGTCGCATTTCTTCCACTTTTCTCAGAAGTTGCGTCTTTAATGTTTACTTCCGCATCAGTAATTAGAAAAGCGTTTCCTTGTTATCAAGCGGACGCATAGCATGCATAGGCGCTAAAGGGAGCCATGGCATTCTCTACTCCGTGCGCGTGCGCACCCATCTTCTCTAATTTGGTTGCGTTCGCGTGCTGTGCGAAATGCTCTGTATGAGTAAAAAAATCCCTGCGGAAGCACAGCTGTCGTGGTACACCCGATTCTTCCAGTCGCGTCTTATCTGGCGCGCATATTGTGCTGGGTTTTGGTGCAGCCATACAGCTTTACGCTACAACGTCCAATACGCTTGGCGACGTCGACAGAACTCGGATAACGTGTGACCACTTTGATGCAGGCGTCAAGGTAGAATACAGTGAAACATGTGGGGCGCTCCTTTGCTGTCATTCACCTTTGCTGTCACACATAGCCACTTGCGCTCGGCATTGTATAAGTGACTGCGTTATTTTTATCATGAAAGTCCCGATAACAGCGATTATCGGGATGTTCTTACAGTATGCACGGCATATCTCCTACAGCGGTTGTCTTACGTCGCCGTTGCTGTTCACACACGTAGTAGATTCTTCATAATAATCACCATCGATTGTTATGACGGCGATAAAACGAAACAATAGCTTTGAAGAAAGGACAGTTCCCCAACAACTTTAGAACTATGGATGTTTTCGAACACTGCTTGCGCCAGCTCAATGCGCTGCTTTGATTTCTTTCGAAATTGCCAGTTAATTCGTCGACATGAAATGTATATTCAAGATACAATCTAGAGTACCCTCTTGGCGAGTTTGCGCGGTATTATTATAGAGACTATACCCTGCTTTCTGTTTTCTGAGACTCGCGTTAGCTTACTTCACGCCAGTGACGTGCGACTCGCAGCGATATCCTACTTCACGATGATTGTTTCTTTATCTTTTGTGTTCGCTAAAAGCTTCAAATGCATTGTTCCACAAGCGCGCTGTTCCGCGCTATCTATAAACAGTGAGATTGAACTTCGAACCTAAATAACCTGGGAAGACTACGAGTAGTTATCAGCCGCTAAAGTAAGCGGAAATCGTTTGAACGCCTTGCCATTCCCAGCTCACGTAGTGCCATCAGTAGTAATTAGGTAATTAGCAATGAAATTCGTGGGCGCTAGTGGTGGTACCACCAGAACTAAAGCAAAACATAAAAGGACGACAAGGAACGCTGTCGTGGGAACACGACTGCATGGCGCTTTGCATGAAGGTTTCACTACCCTCGATTAATCCGAAAGTCAAATGAACCTTCTAAGGTATTTCGCGTTTGGTAAGCAGTAAACTGCGACGACTAATTGTACTATAAAAGCGAGAGTGTGATAGTGACGTTATTCTTTTTCTTTTTCCTTTCTATTTATTTTTTACCTCCGCGGTCTCGATTCTGGGAAAACAACCTACGTTTTAGTACGCGTAACATAAATTGACCTCGTACGTTTAGATTTTAATATATTGACATAAACGGTGGTACACAACAGTCGTTAAGCAACTGATAGAAAGCGGCATAAAACCGTTCCCGACTTTAATGAGGCAATGTGGCTTGCAAAGAAACAGGCTACGCTATCTCTTTATAAGTCATTAAGAGACTCACTTATACTCGGAATGCACGCTGGTATACAAATGGAGCCTTGTACATTGTGCTACTGTAGACTCACGTCCTTAACAATACACAGTTACCCGGCATCATTTTGCATTTAGGCTCGGAAGAACGCGACTGGAGCTTACTCTTCGAGTACAAAAGGTGTAACAACGCGTCCGTGATTTTCCGGCAGCACTACGAACCTAAGTGAATTGTCGCATTGAATTAGAGCACCCGGGAAGCGCGCAGGTTGTGGATGACAGCTAGCGAGCACGCGAGAAAAATTCAAAAAGCAGCGAGTGGAAATTAACGCTGAAATGCGTAACAACAAACTACTTACCCGGAAATTCAGGAGAGCATTGTTCTCCGCAGACACATATAAATAGAAAATCTTGAGTTCCTTTCCATCGAAAACAGCCCCGCTTTAATTTCCGCTTCCGGTGGCACTCCAAACAAGGACCGTATAGTTGCAGAGGCTCTTATTGTTTTATCATAGCCGAAACAGCAGCTGCGACCGGAGAACAAAGCTCGCTTTTATCGGAGAACAGAATAAGGCGCATTCGATTCATCAGCTTGGCTGCCAGTAGTTCAGATAGATGTTCCGCGAACGGCGGCACGCAGTCACCGCCGTCGGCCTTGGCTCACGATGGTGGGGTCAGCCGAAAGGCGTGACGGGGCGGCGTTGATTCAGCTTTGCCTGCGCAGGGCTGCGTTTGGGAAGGACCGAGTATTATTTGCTCCCGCGCCGATAGTGGCACTGTTCTGATGAGAGGAAGTGCGAACGAGAGAGATGGGAACACGCAGAAAGAACAGCGCGCTGAGCGAACGAACCGCGCGAGGCGCAGGCCTCGAGAGGTTCGCCGTTCCAATTACAGCCGGATCTGATTTTGGGCGGAATTCCGCAGTGGGTTGAGGGAAGCGGCGTCGTCCGACCCCTGATCACGTCTCTTTGATCCCGTGCTTTCCTTATTTTGGGAAGGAGTCCTGACCTCCGCCCCTCACCCCCATCAACGCTATTTGCCCTTCCCTGCTCCCAGAAGAGTGCAGCAGCAGCAAAGCATCCGTGATGGAAGAACAGCAAACCGTGCACAGAGAATGCTCAGACGATGACAGGGATCAGCCGCACTCGTGCATCGCAGGGGTGCCTTAATGTGTGTTGTAAGGTTGGTGTCACTGCTTCATTTTCTCCAGCAGTGGCGTTGGCTGCGGGTAAAAAAAGTAACGCGACCCGGATTTTGAAGTCATGTTGTTGAGACTTCCGCTCGCTGAGAATCATTATAGGAGAAATTTTTTTCTTTTTCTTTGGCTCGTCGTGTGACTCGTCGCTCTTCGGAGCTGAAAGCCAATTAAGTGAGGCGTTATTTCATCCACGCGACATCCTATTTGCTTGAACTGCTTTCAATACTGAGCGCACATTCACGTTTCATGTTATTTTCTATTACTTGCTTGATACTCTCTCTCTCATATTACACTTTCTATTTCTTGTTAGCTTTCTTCTTTTTTCTATGAATGTCGGCCCTCCTACATATTCTTCCCTTACTTACCCTCAGGGTGAGGGTTTCCTTTCCTCCAACAAAAATTTGTTTGCTCCTTTTAAGCTTGTCCTTCTAGGACTTATTCATATAGGTACACTCCTACATTAACGTGAAGGGCGCAGGTCGCAAAATAACATGCATAAAAGATTACGTCCGTAGCCTGCGGCGAGACGGCACCATCGAATGAGATCGTGTTCTATTTGATCATGAAAAAGGAAAAACTCTCGGAAACATATATATATATATATATATATATATATATATATATATATATATATATATATATATATATATATATACATATATATACATCTGTGTATATAAGTCTGTGCTAGAGCTCATGTAATATCAACTCTACTGCACGTTTCATCAGGGGTTCCCCAAGGCTAAGTATTGGGTCCTCTTTTATTCCTGCTTTATATTAATGATCTCCCCCTACACACCTCAGTTAAAATACGCCTTTTTGCAGATGATTGCGTTTTATATCGTACAACTAAATCTCCTACTGATGCTGTTGTCCTTAACAATTATTTTGCTGACTTCTGTAACTGGTCCAAAGCATGGCAAATGAATATCAACTTTTCCAAAACTGACTCCGTGTTTTTTTACACGACGCTCATGCCCTTCCTTCTTTGCCTATGCCTTTAACAATATTACATTAAATAGGATCTTCGAATTGAAATATTTAGGCATCCTACTAAAACATGATTTGTCAGGTTGAAACACATTGATGTCACCTGTAACAAGGCCTTTAAAAGACCAGGTTACTTACATTGTACGCTGCATCTTGCTCCTCAAGAAACTACACTTCTTTCATATAAAACCCTTATTCGCCCCATCCTCGAATATGGCTGCGTTGTAAGGAATCCATAGAAACACTGTGACGTCAAAAAACTAGATCAGTGCAAAAGAAGGCAGTGCGTTTTGTTTGTAGGAGATATGACAAGGAATTTTCCCCGTCTAACTCTCTTCCTCTACATGGTCTCACTCCTCTTGCAGAGCGTCGCAAACTTGAATGCCTCAAATTTCTTCACACGTGAATCAATTCTCCTCGCCTCTCCTCTCTAGATAACTATTTGACTTTTTCCAAACCCTTATGTACGAGGAATCACCATGCTCTAAATATGTGAACATTTTCTACCCACACTGATTCCTGTAAACACAGTTGCTTTTTTCATCAACAATTGCCGTCTGGAATTCATTACTGGGCAACATCTGTTCACTACCACTGAAACATTTCACGCAAGCTTGTTTATAAATGTTTGTATGTTTGTTGTTCATCCCACTCCTGTAATAGCCTGATTGAGGCTGCAGTATGTGTAAATAAATAAATAAATAAATAAATAAATAAATAAATAAATAAATAAATAAATAAATAAAATACACACAAGAAAGCGGGTAAGGCAGGGGTAATCTACGCCTCCTTTGCGAACTTTCAAGTAGGCGATATATTTTTCTGAATTTTAACAGTACTTTCGGGGCACTGCCCACCATATCAAACAAGACGCGCGGGATGAAGTGGTGTGAACTGATACTATCACACATGGCATGTGAGAAATTTAAACATATTTACTCTTAACGCATTTCTAGCACTAGTCTTGATGGTCCTGTTACGAGTCATTAGGGCATAAGTATGGTACCTCGTCACATAGTAATCAGCAGATTTATTGGCATTAGCTATGCAGGCCCGATATACAGATTTTTTTTCACGATACCAAAAGTGGTTGAAGGCTACGCAGTTTGGACAACTGAAATCCTCATCACATGTTGGCCTCAGCATTGTTGGCCCCAAACTTTCAAAGTAAGGTGGATATATACACATGCAAAGTACGATCTTTAGTTGCTGGGTAATTTTGCCCTGAAACATTAACGAATTATGCCGTAGCTTTCTTCAATAATCCAGATTGAAGCGCATCAATACACTATTGCTGACATTAGTGGAAGTTTATCCCACCACGACTAGGTTACAGAGTGGTTTTCTGGAACATTCAGTTTTGCGACGACATATGTACCGAGTTGTACATTTTTTTCCTTTTTGTTCATTTAAACAGAAGACATCTGGCTAAAAGGTAATTCATAGCACGAGTGCATATCGTAAAGAAAAGTTAGCAGTTGGCGAAAATTACAGAACTGGCATGCAAGCACGAGCACGTGACCACCAGATTATGTATTATTGTGATCTGTCTCAGCTGGAATCACGGAAGCAAAGACATCTCCTTTTCGGTGAGAAACACGACAAAGGAGATCAGGAGAACTAGCGGATACAGCCGTCTTCTGCAATACACGCACTTGCGCACCCTGCTGTGCCCACATATTCTACCAGCGAGCAGTAATATATATTATTCTTCGCTCCGCTAGGCAAGAAAGAAAACCGGTCTTATTCCCGATGCGAGTAGGAAACGCTCGAAAGCTTTATTATGTCCGTATATTCAGTTTCCCTCAATGGAGGCCCTTCGCAAGCTGGCTTTTGTCTTTTCTTGACGTTCCTTTCAATAGAGGGCGCCGAAGAATAAACTAACGGAGACAGGACGGACTGGCGTTCAAAGCGACACCGTTTGTTCCGTTTTGGTTGGAATCAGCCCTGGCTTTTTGGTGAAAAGTTCAGCGGCTCGCATTCAGAACGGCGCAGCAATAAAGCGGCACAAACGAACACGCGGCGATTGCACTGGCATCCCATGTGATTACAGCGCGCTCCAGCGCACAAGCACCGTATACTCATCCTAACACGCTATAGCTACGGCTGCAGAGGCGGTTAGTTTCTGTACTCGCCACCGGCTTCGCGTTTGTGGCTGCGCTACGCCCTATAATTCGGGAAGAGAGATACCGGTTGGCGCGCGGTGTATAAGCTGCTAGTTTACTTTATAACCACGCCCTCTTCCCATCCCCCTTTCCACGCTTCTTTCTTTTCCACTTACCCTTCATCTCTATCGGTCGGTTTTCCAGCGGCTCCCGTGAGGACAAAGACGGATCATTTCGATTGCACTATTCGATCAACTTGGATCTGCAAGCAAACTTCAGGATGCGCCCTGAGCCCCTCGAAACCTTTGTTTTCCATTTTGACGCTGTCTGTCTAGTATATTTTTTTTTTCGCTTCTCCCCTTCATTCGTAAATATCACGAGCCTCAATCCGTTTGTTCGAACCTTTTCACAACGGCCCTTTCGATCCTTCGCACCGGTCTTCTCGTCACCCTTCCGTGCGGAAAGTGATCCTCGCGTCAATGCGTTGTAGTTGCATGCGATCGATTTATACGCGATGGAGGTGGTGCTTCTCAGCTTCCGCTTTGTGTTCCTCCTTTGGTTCTGTGCCGAGCTTTCTTCCTCAATGTTTATGATTTGTTCTATGCGTACACGGGCCACACAGACAGCAAGTGCGCCTGCTACTCAGCGCATTGGCTTCAAGATAGCGATGCAAAGAATTTGTGTTCTACAACACCAACGCGCGTGTATAGTTAATTCAAAGCGTCAATAAAGTTTCTTTTTTATTTGGGCCAATCTAAACTCTCATTACTACGAGTTCATGCCAACGCAAACAACTTCCGCTAGTCAAGATGCTGTTAAAGAAAGAAAACAAGGATAAAAAAACAGCATGTATGTTCGCTTATAGCGACGAGAACGCCACTGCAAAAGGCGATACACTCATATTTCCTGAAAAAGAAAGTGTTTTTTGGAAAGTGAAGGTAAACTGTAGACTCAGCATATACGCCATAATCTGTCATCGTCAAATTAGAAGCTAAACAAAGGCCTGGAAGTGGGTATACGACCGCAGCTATACCGTGTTCTAAGACATGATGGATCGCCTTATCAAATACGGAGGCCAACGGGTGCACCCTCTTTCTTTTTTTGCTCAACAAGGCAATATGACGAGAGAGCTTACAGGAGTTCTATGCCTGACTTTACTTTATTTTTACTTCGTAGAAATAATGCCGGGCGTCATGTTCCCAAACTAAAAGGGAAACTCCCGTGAAGTAACAAAAAAAAGAGAACAGATTAACAGCGAAAATGCATGCGGGGGGGGGGGAGGGGGGGAACATAATGATTACCAATACGAGAAATAAGAACAACATAAAGCACTGCGTACTGTGATACTAAGAAATGAAATCTTGTGCATAAGCGTGGTAGATAAATGCGGGACCTGTACGACGAGGGGCAGGTGTCGGTTAAGGAAAACTGCCAAATTAATTCTAAACACACCACAGTCGTGTCGGTAAACTTTAAACTCTCAGAATGAAAGGAAACCATCCTAGTAGAACGCTCTGAATGAAGCACTCTCATTTTAAAAACTCTGAACTGATAGCAAAACACACTGTGATATCCTAACGGACGGAAGCTATGGTGCATGAGAATTAGTGCATTTTTCGCGGCTTCTCAGGGATGAAATTTATAATGATAAGCCTGTGTTACGGTAAATTCTCAGCAAAAGCGGTGCCCTACACTAAAGTTGAAGTTGAATGGTGGTGTATCGCTCTCAAAGTGTAGCTTTATTCTTGAGTTTTTTTGGCAATCTATCGGCATGTTTGTATGATACGTCAATATTCTTGCAATTTATAACTTCCTAGAGAATGAACGACATATACAAAACAACGTCCTTGCCCATAGCTCTAAAACATTAATTTGTCTTAGAAAGCTGGTAAAAAGAAAGAAAAAGAGGAAAAGAAAGGAAGCTTCTACGATTCCACATACACATGCGAACCACCAGATGGTTCACCATGACTGTGAAACCACCACCAACTTCAAACAAAGCATTGCGATGTTCAGGTTATTATTTCATTAAATGGACATTTTAAAGAAACATATTAGGCCACTTCAGATCGATAGAGTAATCACCTGAAAACCTACCATTTTCCCAATGCCAATGTATGCCTGTTGTGCAGAGAACAGCCACCAAATGTCCTTCCGCTCTTCCTCAATTTGAATCGCTCGCACCAAAACAGACTATTTGACGTAATTCTCACGTGATGTTCCTCTCTGCCACTCGCTGTCAAGCAGCTATTTTAATTTGTGTTAATCAGAACAGTCAGTTCTGACATCAGGTAACAGTTACCATATCCATAATTAGCCGTGCCCCTCCAATCCCGTTTATCTTCTTTTATTTTTTTTTCTTTCATTTACGAAAGCTGACTTCTGGTTACTACTGGTGAACCTGTTACTACAGAAGCCTAATTTTTCAAAAGAGTACGCAATTGGCTGGTTGGTTCATGATTACGAGCAATAAAAACAGCGCTAAACGACCGGACGAGTGAAGGGACAGACAGCGCTGTTGTCTGTGTCCCTTCACTCGTACCGTCGTTTAGCGCTGTTTTTATTGCTCCTAATTTTTCAATCTATCTTTATATAATATTGTCATTTAGTGCCTTTTATTGGCATCCTTAAGCTCAAAAATTTGTCTGAAACGTGGTCTTTATTTTTTTATTTCTTTAACGCGCTGTCAGAAATTAAGGAAGTGCCGCGACACAGCATCTATGGGGGCTAATATAAATTTGTTGATTCTTAAAATGTATCTAGGTGCACGCTACACAGATGAAATCACTTCTGCTGAGTGGGGTATGTGGAACTAACAAGAAACGGTGCTTTGACACTTGGTGGAGGAGACGTTAAGCACTTCCCATATGTGGGCCAATCCCGAAGATAGTGCAATGCCGGGCCAAACCGCGGCGGAGGTGCAGTTCGCCATTAAGGGGCCCACATAGACAGCTTCGCTGGTCATCCTTCTTCACAGAGTAGAAGGGCGCTGAGATTTTTTTTCGCTTCTCGCTATCAGTTTGGCGACACTCTAATCTCATGTCAAAGATACCTTACGGAAAGATGTCCTGTGCAAGAGCACGTACAGGTTGATGATACTTTATGAAAGCATGTTGCAAACTTTATATTATATCTGCTCTCGTAAACTCTGATATAATCTTTTATTGACCCACATAACTCACAAACCGCGTACGAAGAGCAGAACGGTGTCAAGAATTATTCATGCAAGGAGGAAACACACGTGATACTTCTCAGTATTTTGTGAGCTGACGCACCAGACAATATAACGAATTAAATAGGTGTGCCTCCTTTTTTTGGAACTAGAAGATCGAACACATTCTCAGCTTTACACAGAATTACTACTCTTGTCGTGGCCTCAGAACATACGGAGATTACTGATGCCCTGTATTTTTTTCAGCGCTGTGTTTCATGACTGAATGTAGTGCGCAAAAGAAAGCCCTGCAGGAATTTATTGTAAAGTTACGTGCACTATGATCTGCAACACCGGTGCCCGTCGTCCAAGGGGCTCCAAGACTGTACGGCTGCGCAGACACAGGGAAAGTTCCACACCTAAACACAGCTTCGATTAGTAGTATTTATTAAACCACCATTTTGCATGTCTGAGCCGCCACGCAGCTCTAGAGCCCCTTCAACCATGAACAAGTGTGTTGCAAGTCATATTGCACGCGACTGTACGTCCATACGAAAAAAACACGGAAAGAAAATATTGTTGCCTACTTTCCGATAGAGTGCTGTGGCTACCACGTTGATGAGAGTTTTCTATTCATGTGGTCTGAAGGAGATATTGACTCCACATTGTGTTGTTGGACTATTTCTGTTGAGTGTAACCATTATGAGAGCAAAGTAATTACGTGCATGTGATTACGTGAAACGGTGATTACGTGCAACGGTGATTACGTGCAGCTTTACTTGGCGTCTCATCGTGCAGAACACAGTCAGCCGCATAGCGAACTAGCCATGGACGTGGTTGATAATTGTGGAGGCTGTTCGACGCGGTGTTCGATGCGGCGTCACTTTAATTCCGGCTGCAGAGTTCTACTTTAGTCTTTAGATTTGTCCTGTTGCTGTATTCTACTTTGGTCTTTAGATTTGTCCTGTTGCTCTCCTTTCCTTTTCCTTTTTCTTCCCCTCCTTCCTATCTTCCATTTCTGTGTTGCTGTCGCCTCCCTTCAGAAGAGTAGGCAGGTGTTGTGCCCCTTCCGGTGGCAGTTGCCAGCCTGCTCCTCGCTTTCCCTTTCCTGTTACCTGTGTATATGTGTTCAAAACAAATAATAATAATAAGCTGCCTGTAGTAATGCAATGTTCCCGTCTCAAAAACGACTGCAAAAGGTGGCGTTCTCCTTTAACACTAATGTCGCACAGACAAAGCACGCTTTACAGGACAAATGGAAAGCGAGAGAGAGAGAGAGAGAGAGTGAAAGCGAGATAGATAGAGATAGAGAGAGAGAGAGAGAGAATGTGTGTGTGTGTGTGTGTGTGTGTGTGTGTGTGCGTGTGTGTGTGTGTGTGTGTGTGTGTGTGTGTGTGTGTGTGTGTGTGTGTGTGTGTGTGTGTGTGTGTGTGTGTGTGTGTGTGTGTGTGTGTGTGTGTGTGTGTGTGCAAACTTTTGTCAGTAGCCGGGTAAGTAAGCGCCACTACTGCTGATCAGGCTCAAAAACTAACATCCTCCCACAAAAGGCTGCGTACTGCCCATCCATATATATTATACACATGTTTTAGATGCGACAGCACGGGTTAAGCATTGCATCAAAGCTATCCTTCATACTCCGATGTTTTAGTTCTTTATTTACAGTTCACTTATTTCTCGCACGTCTGAAGTGGCCTGCCGGTTGAAGTGGAAGTGATGACCTATATTAGGACACATCATGCTAAGTTACGGTAATGTCTAAACGTGCCCACGGCGCATGCATAATAAGTAGAACATAATTAAGAGCCCTCGTTGTGAGAGTGGCGCTCGCTTACAGTTTGCTTGAAGCTCGCTACCGATGCGCGAGACTCTAATTACCATATTAAGCGCGGCTCCCTAATTCCGCCACCGAAGAGACCGTCCGCTTGTCCGCCCCCCGACGTGTAGGTGATGCGTTAGGCTAAACAGCGTGCTGAACAACATAGGCATTACACTGAAAAAAAAAAGAACCGTGAAGGAAAACTTGTTCCCACTAATCATCCTAGTATCTTTCGTCGTGTAGGCTGCAATCAACAGGAAAGGTTTGCGAAAAGCACAACTCAGAAGAAACGGAGCTGAGTGAAGGAAGCTAAAAAAAAACGCAGTCAGCTGCACTTATGCGGTACGCGGAAGGCAAGAACTTGCGCCTACCAGCCAGGAAATTGCATGAACGGAATCTTCGGAAATTCGAAGATGCCATTCATCATTCGGTGGTTTACGACTTTCCAGATATGGTGGCTTGGAATTGCTAGCGCGTAATGAAACACTCCGTTTACAGGTTTTAACTGATTTATTTAGCAACATCCTACTTTTAAGGCTTGAAAATTATTCTGCAGTCCTGAGAAAGTGCCACTTTGCCTTAGATGCAACTAAGAGGACGATAATTTTGAAAATCCTTTTGCGTGATCAAAATGTCATTGCACATTTGCTAAAGGCAGGAAAACTCTAAAGTTATCAAATGTCCCAAAATAAATATAAAGTTCTATTTCGCAGCAGAACTCACTACAACCGCCTACATATATAGTTTACTAAAAGTTAAACTATGTGAATGGACCATACATATACATTTAGTAAATTTGTTAAAGAATACATTATGCACAAAAGGCAGTACGCTGAGTCAAATAGGCGCTACTGTTCTACTAAGTACCACCGACACGCTTACATGAGGGGAACATCGCGAAAGAATATTGACTCGCACTGAGGCCATGGAATTCTTCATAACGTTGAAAGAAAAGATGCCATCACTAATTATGATTAAAAATATAATAGAGAAAAGGAAGAACAAAAATAAATACGACACGACCAAGAACTGAACTTGGACGTACGTGTGTGTAATGGATGGCGAACACGAACAACAATGCGCCTTTGCTCACAAGTTGCTATTGTTTGGAGCGAACAAAGAGCGCACCGTACTCACATGGATGGGTGAAAGCGTTACCGTGTGTTTTTTCACGCGTACTCCAAGCCACTAAAAAAAAATGGCTGTGGCTTAGGTAAGGTTAAGCCCAGGATGCGAAGCATACTAGCCTTTATTTTAGTTGTTGAACCACTGTTTAGCTTGGTGAACTGCTGTTGCTTGGCTATATTTGGTTCGGCTAGACGAAGAAATAACTCATGCGTTACTCTGCTTCGCCTTGGACGCCCCGCATTGGACGCGGTGAGCGTCGAGCAACGCAGCGTTCGGCGCGGCAACGAAATGTGCGCCTGAGCAAGCGACGCATGCCTGAGCCTTAGAAACAGCTCGTTTCTAAGGCAACACCGCATTCACTAGAGGCGCTTTTGTACCGCTTTGAAGCATCGTACTCGTGGCTCAGTGGTAGCGTCTCCGTCTCACACTCCGGAGACCCTGGTTCGATTCCCACCCAGCCCATCTTGCAAGAGTTGAGCCAAAGCCACTTCTCCTCTGTCGTGACGTCACGGTGTCACGTGGTATTCAAGGCGACACCGCCGCACCTGAGGAGCTGGGTTGAGCTCTCGTAATATGCTTCGCATAAAAAGCTCAATATCTAATCTACTGCTATTGTCACAGTAGGAAGCACATTGTATAACAAATTAGTATTTGCCCTGAACCAGAGAAATATGAAAGTGCAGAAAGGGTCATAAGTTTATGGGATTTGGGATTTGAGAAATGCAGAATATTTAGTGACCTTGACTAAGGCCGCCTGAACGTTGTACTGTTTTAAGGCGCTGATATAGTCCGGCGTAACGCGGTCGCGCGCCACGCGCGACAACAGTTCCGTTACGCCGGCGAAAGTGGGGCGCTTTACAGACTAGCGTCCGGTGTAGTCGGCGGGACAAGCGGCGTTCGACGCGCGTTGGCGCGGCTGGCGTGGCAATGGAGCATGTTCTATCTCACGCCAAAGCCAGAGTGCTACGCTTGACCAGAGTGCATGGCGCGCTATCTTGGCTGGCTTGCAGATGCTGGCCAATGATTCGAGTGCACTGAAGAGAGCATACTGAGTTTGTGCCTTCGCCAAAATGAAAAGTGTGCGTTCGCTACGCACTTGTGCTCATGCGCTGCGGCAATAGCTGGTCGTCAAGCCTACTGCGGCCTACATTCTTCGCACCGAACTAAGCAGGGAGCCAATTGCCTCCGATCCTGGCTTTGCCCGTGTGACGTATCTGACATAGCCGGCCGCATCCCCATTGGCTGGAAACGCCGGTATATATGTATACCTTTGTTGGCTGCAAGCAGCTGTATTCCACATTCTCGCGAAATGCGTGTGACGTAATCTTTGAGCCTGTCCATGCGTCGTCCGCACTCTTTATGGCATGTCTTGAACAAGGTTAATCTTAGCTAACCCTGCATTTGGAGAGCTATTAATTAATTCAGTTAGTTTATAAAAACACATGACGGTCCATAGTTATATCAAACAATGCAATAGCGACGGTATCAAGTCAGCATCTTTGTGAAATCAGCCGCGTTCTTCCTCACTTTTTTTAGGGGAAACCTAAACCCTATCGAAAAAGAAAACACATAGCCCATGCCCAATAATCCCATATGAACAAATGGAGATGCCCATTCATATCCCCATTCCATGTTCATATGATCATTGGAAATTCTCTATGTGATATAGACAACATACTGGTTTGATACGGGATCTTTATATGTTGATATGGGTGCATTACTTATGTGATAGATCAGAACCTACGTGATTTTATATTGGATTTTTATATGTTCATAAGGAATTATTGTATATGGGTCATATGAGTTCCTTAAATACAGTAATGCTCGAAATAGTATTACATCTAAATTCAAGTTTACAACAACATAAAACAACCTTCGACGGTTTTTTTGCTTTACTTTCTTTATATGCTCCTTCTGCAGTACATGCGAAGTTGTCCGCTGGTGAACCTGTTACGACCTCGTCAGTACTACTGGCATTGGCGTCAGCTTAATAATCTAAATGCCATCTGTGAAATAGTGCGAATAATCTGAAAAACTAAAATTTTGGGAGGCGAAAAAGTTTGCTTGCAGAAGTTGTGTGTTTCATGAAGACACGAACAGTGCAAAGATGGTTAGGTCAAAATGTGTTATTTTTTCTTATCTGCTTCGCAACTATATCGCTTTCAGTGGCGTCGTTAGCCCCCGAGCACCTAAATCATGACTTCCAACTCTTAGGGCAGCACAGCGGACTCATCGCTGTTCTCGCACTTATTCACAGCTGCCTGACGAGCTTCGCTGTGCAATCAAAAATAAAATTGCGGAATTACGACGGCTAGGCGGCCCGAAAACACGCCAGGTCTCCGTCGCCCACGCAGAGTTAGTTTTGTAAGCACGTTTCCAGAAATCACTTTTAGAGCGCTCGAATACGAAATGAGGAAAACCCGGAGCCTTCGTAAGTAACGCGTCTGCGACATCGCCGCCCCCGCAATCACCGTAAACTTTTGCGGTCTTAGCCACTTGCTCTGCAGTAATTGCCGCGTCTTAACCTGATTTCAGCGCGCCTTTCACCTCTGCCTGCCGTCTCTTCATGAAGTTCATTTCTTGAGAAAAAACAAAGTAACCTTGACGTAGCTTCGTGGTCTCAGATGCAAGACGGGACCACACTGGCGCCAGCTTGATGAGAACGAGAAGGCACTTGGTAGGAGTTCGACATTATCAGCGGAAGTGGCTTTTCCGGTGCAGGATGAGTAGTTTGTGGCAGGCCGTAACTCAATTGACTCACTCAAGTCTGCTTCCGGCAGGCTCGTTTTCGTCTTTGGCGGCCCACGCCGTGTACGTGAATATCCGCCACAGAGGGTACAGAACACGTTGATGCACGCACTTACTATTTCGACACAGGGGCGCGGAGAAAGGCAATAAACTGCTACGCTGCTGGTAGTCGTGACTTCCCATTCGTTGCGCTGTCGCGGCACAGCGACGCCACTCGCATTGCCTGTCCTTCACTGTAGGAAGTAATGCAGGTGTTCGGAGCCCATTCTGTAATTATCGTTTGGGGATTTGAGCAAGCGAGGTTCATATTTCTTTTCCCAACACATGCACTAGTCTGCGTGGTTCACGAGGGAGAGAGAGAGATAAATAGAAAAGAGGATAGGCAGGGAGATTAACCAGATGCACGTCCGGTTCGCTACCCTGCACTAGGCGAAGGGGCATAGTACTGAAAAAAAGAGACTGTGGAGATAGGAAGAGCACATTTTCGGGCACATTTAAAGGTTCGCACCAAGTCTACACATGGTGGCCAAGGCATACCGACTTGATGTATTACAAGAACGCTTTCATGTATTTCTTTGTGGTACCGACGCGTACTGCCATGGTCCCAGGATCTTCGTTTGCTAAAATGGTCTAGAGCTTAGCCGGTTAAATGTTCTCCGAGAGCTCCACGCTCCACGTCGTACTGGGGACAGAGACATAAGATGTGTTCAACCGTTTCTATAGCTCCACAAGAGTCGTACATGAGCCTATCCCCCATTCCAATGCGCACCGGGTATACCTTTGTAAATGCCACCCCGAGCCAGAGGCGGCACAATAATTTCGCCTCAGAGCGAGAAACTTTCAATAGCACTTGTACTTTAGGGATGGATCGAGTCCATGAAGCTGACATTCCGGGGTACACGAAGGCTCGCATCTTTGAATGTGCTTGTTTTATGTACGGTGTTCATTTGCCAAACTCTGGCCTTGAGTAACGAGCGCAAGTTAAACTTTGCCCATAAGATTCTAACAAACAATAAAACTTCGCCCACTGGTGTTTCAGCGCACCGCCCCGTGCAAATATGTCTGCGGCCACCAGCATTATTAACCATAGCGTCGTAGCCTCAGAACACCATAGTCGCTGATGCATAGCGGAATTACGCATATCTCCCAAATTCTAAGACTTAAATGTGAATTACCCCAATGCATGCGCACCATCGCTAAATTCCGTTAGGGTGCAAGAAAATCCCGCGTTCATTCTATATTCACTAGGAGGGCGACGCCCTTATCATGGTCACTTCTTGTCGAATCAAGGCAGTAAATTCATTTGCGTCTCGTCCCTCCTGTTTCGGTTTCTCATCTTTTTACAGTGGAGCTGTCAGAACCGCGCTTGCTTTCTCTTGACGTTCGCAGAGTATAAAAAATAGCATCGCGCGCATGAAACAAAATTGGCCGGGCTCGGGGAGGCAGAGCTGAGAAAGAATGAAAGCAGAGTATAAAAATAGCATCGCGGCAACATCACTCTCGCTTCGGCGGATTTCAAGAAGCTACCAGGTACACGGCGTCGGAGCTAGCATGCATCAGAGCAAAGCAACGACAATTGCCGCTGCGTCGCGTCGGTGCAGCGTCTGGCACACGACACCGGCGCATATGGTGTCTTAACATATCGCATCTGTTGTGGCTGGCGCCTCAAATGGCACGCCGTCCCAACCGAAACCCCCCACAGAGGAAGGCGGCATGGATTTTTCTGAAGTATTAACTTCCCCCAGCTCCACTGGTCTCTGGTGCTTGCGATCGCAGAGCCAGGCATAATTTGTTTCTTTTTTTCGCGTCACAGATCAACATAAGTGGAAACTTCGTGTTGTCGAAACTTGATGTTCTCCCCTCGCCCTCTAATGATCAAACACACCACGACCAGCCGCCAAAGATTATTTTACATCGAAGGGCGCGTAGTAATAAAGGGAGTCACGAACCCAGTACAGCGACGATATTAACCTTCCTCGCAAACCTACGACAGGGTCCATTGTTCTTCGCTCTTGGTTTCTGCGCCTAACTCCAAGTGCAACCACAATTTTTGCATCAGCGACTGTGCCTTCACGTCTACATCAGTACGGTTCGCCCTCGTGTTATGTTTTATAATGTCCGTTGGGTTGCTTCACTTCTAGCAGGTTATTATTTCTGGCACTTCGGGCGTAACCCAGAAGCAAAGTACTGCGCCTGGCCACCGAGATTTTCAGCAGGGCGCCCAAAATTGCATTCTAATGACTTCACTCCTTCCAAGTGGGAGATTGCGGGCTCGGTAGAAAGTGAGAACAAAAATGTATGTATATATAGTATATCAAAATATGCGTCGGTAGGCATCCCGGGCTCTAATGGAAGTTGGTAGAGTAGCAGGCATAAAATTTGAGCGGATTTCACCGCCTCAACTTTGGCTAACAAGTTTATTGCGGAAACGAGGGCTGGGCATGCGTAGGATTCTTTTAAATTTTCTTTAATACCCAGCTGGGTTACTCCTGTTGAAACAGCACGGCGCGAAACATGTAGCGCCTTTGGCCGATGATAGTTTACTTTTCCAAAGGAAGCCGCAGATGTGGGCATACTGTGTGGCGCAATGAATCTCATTATAGCTTGTTCAGTCGTCTTTCCTCTTCACTGGGCTTGCTTCCTTTTTTCTCGTCAATGCATATTATGTTTAATTTGGAAAGATACCATACAGGTTTTTGCCGCTGGCATATGGGCGCCACACGGAGGAGCTGTGAAGAATCAATAAATGAATGTAGGAATGAACCGAGTTAGTATACTTGTACAGCCTTTATTGTGAATTTGATCACTCACTCACTCACTCACTCACTCACTCACTCACTCACTCACTCACTCACTCACTCACTCACTCACTCACTCACTCACTCACTCACTCACTCACTCACTCACTCACTCACTCACTCACTCACTCACTCACTAACTAACTAACTAACTAACTAACTAACTAACTAACTAACTAACTAACTAACTAACTAACTAACTAACTAACTAACTAACTAACTAACTAACTAACTAACTAACTTACTAACTAACTAACTAACTAACTAACTAACTAACTAACTAACTAACTAACTAACTAACTCACTCACTCACTCACTCACTCACTCACTCAATCAATCAATCAATCAATCAATCAATCAATCAATCAATCAATCAATCAATCAATCAATCAATCAATCAATCAATCAATCAATCAATCGAACGTTGCGAAATATGCACGTCTTTCCTGTATGTAGACGATGATAGACTGAGACGAACAAAAATTACATTCAGACATTCACCCAATCGTAGCAACTATGATTGGGTGGTTGTCGGATTTTCCCTTTATTAATTGCTTCTCACCGCCTTGTGAGTTCCCGCAGAAGTAATACGTTAAAAATGACATTCCCATTTACCATCCAAGCTGAGAGTACAAATAAATAAAGATGAAACACTCACATTGACAACACAGTTATTTATTTAAACATTTGCCGACATCGAACTTGTTTATGTACGTATACGGGTCACAATTGCCAAATCAGTATCCACTACGTAGGAAAGCAATTCGAGTTCCGCGGTCGAGTACCAATTATGGCAGACAACATGTAACTTATCAAATATCTGGATTGTTGAATCGTCTAGGAATTACAGAATGCAATATGCTTACTAAGACATCTTTGAAGTTCCTGTTAAGTGAAAATAATATCGAATATAACTGACCGTTTCTTACTTCCCAATATATATTCAGTGTCCTGTGATTACTAGATTGTTTATTGCTGTTCCTTGATACTTATGATATTTTATATTAGTTCTTCACGCTGTTTGGGGACCTGAAATCTGTATAATGTTACTTAGTATTAATTTCGTGCTGGATATTATATTGACCATTTGTAATTTATTTTGATATATTTGCATTGAGTGTATGTAATATAGTAACTGCATGTCACTTGTCCTAAAATAACAAATAATTTCAATTCTAGTAGTTATTTATTATTGTAATATGCTAGCTGACAATGCTATTTTTTTCTATTATATTATCTTAAAATAGCCATGTTGTATTTACGTTTGTGCTACGTGTAAGATATTCGCTGTTGCCAAAATTTTAACGGAGCAGGATCCTCTGCCAGACCTCGATTCCTTTTGCTTTTGTCATCGTTTCTGTATAGATACAGAAGAACATAAACGTTTCCTTCTGTGTTATCTCAATACTAAAAAAAAAGCACAAGATTGCAAAACAAGGCGCGTGTCTCTGCCATCAAGTTTTGTTTGTCCTTGTGCTAGTTCGGGGGGGCCCGCTCGTAACAGCTTGCTTTATCCCTGTAATAGACTGCGTCCGACCTCGCCCAGCTAAATGGAATCCCATTCCACGAAAACCCGAGATTGCAAGTACCGGATAAAGGTAACAAGCGACTGTCCTAAGCCGCGGTAAATACCGGAGCATTGCGTAGCGTGAGAGGTTCCCCGCATAAAACTATGGACTGGTTCCTAATGCGGCCGGTGAAAGACACCCAAACAAATACCGCAACTTCGCCGTCGCGCAGGATTCAAAATTACGTGACGGTATATTACTCCCTCGGTGGCTCTCTTCTTCTTTATTTTTTCATCCCGAAGTACACTCATCGCAAGACATTAATAAATAGCGCGTGTAAAAGTAATCTAGCTAGACGTACCAGCAGCGGTGCGAGTAAAAATTTCGTTTAAAGAGAGGCAGAAAAAAAAAGCGACCCTCGAAGGCCGTTTCATCTTCCGACGGGCACGCAACCGGGCTTGGCGTTTAATGACAGGGAAGATGGTGGAGCGGCGCCGAGAAAGCTCAGCGGTGTTGCTGGCCTAGCGTGTCGTTCTTTTTTCTTGATTTTCACTCAGCTGTTCTACCTTTCATATTTGCATCTTTTTCCGACACATCTTCGTTTTTTTTTGTTACAACTCTACGGTTGGACGAGTTTTTTCACGCGTGCTTATTGACACGTTCTCTTTTGTCTTTTGCACTACTTCTTTCACACAGTCATCGCGTTGGGCAGCAACCCACCCCATCCACCGACTCTAGGCAGAGGCTGCCTGCCAGACTAGCTGGCTCGCTTTTTCGGCGTTGCCCGAGTGGTGTCCTTTTCCTCCCTGGCGAACTCCAGCCAGAAGAGAGGCACTCTCGGCTTCTACGCCGAGACACACGTGCGGTTCGGTGCGCAATTAAATATGGAGGAACGGACAGCGCCTAGCGGGAACTAAGCTCACCAGGGCGACGACTGCCCGATGTTTGTGCTGCAGTTCCTTCTGTGCAGCGAAAGTTGCTACGGCGGCATGTACACGATGAAGAGCAGCAAAAGGGGTGGGTAAGTGATATGAAAGAGACAGAAAGAGACAGACAGAAAAAAATGACTAGGTATTATGGGAGTAGAAAAATGAAAAGAAAAACGAGAACACATAAAGACGAAATTGTTTGGGGAACCGAGCGAGCGTTAGCTACCCTCAGGTCGTTTAGCGAGTCAGCGAGAACTGTATTGCCAGTCCTGTTCACGTGGTTCGTTCTCATTAACTTAGCAGCTGGAGCCGCTGCACTGGCTGGGGTCTCTGGCCCGCCTGACGAGACGTGGATGAGTTGCAACTTTCTGCCTGGCGTGCATAATGCATCTTTACGGCAGGAAAACACCATGAACCCGCTGAGAAAGATAACTACGATGAAAGAAAGTTGTATCTACGAGGAATGACTACGCTTGCGAAACTTGAAGAGCGTGTGCAGAAGGGAACTCCAGTGTCATATTTTGCTGTAAAGGAGACTACACTGAAAGCAATGTTGTACAATCAGTCTCAATACCTCGTGGTTCCAGGAATCGGTACAAATGTTCTGCATTTGGCCGACTTCAGCGACACGTACAAACTTGTGACCATGCAGAACAGATAATTTCGCAGATACAGCATTGATTCTCAAGCGATCAATTTGCTTTAGGCCAGGAAAGTTTCAGACAACTGAACCATTTTCTGACAAGCTTCTGAACATGGCTGCCTGATATATTGTCCATAGATACCTCTTAAATCTACAAATCTTCACAATGATGCCCATGAGTAACGATTACGCGCCCTTGTGTGAGGCTTACACGAATATAGAAATAACTGGTGTCCCAAGGAGCATCTGGCGACGCGTCACGTCTGGACAACATGTTTCATGGCTTTTAGGTAAAGTATAAACCGTACGCTCTAAACAGCAATTTCTTTTCTCATGCTTCTTTGTGACGAAGGTGAAGGAGTAACGAATGAAAGCTGTCAACATTATTCTTCTCTTGAACGTGCGTGTGAGTGTTTTTACTTCTTCCTTTTTACTATTCCCTGCTCAGTACGTGACTCCTCAGAAAGGAGATGGCATTGCATGCGTAAACAACACCCCAAAAAGGGGCGAATAAAAAGGAGACGCGCAGATGACGAGGGTATAAGGAACGAAAGAGAAGGGGCCACCGAGGTTTCGGCGAGCTCGGCATTTTTTACGACGCGTCGTATTTCGTGGCTCTTTTCGAGGGGAGCCGTCCCGCGCGTTATGTCGTGTGTCTCTCCCAGACAGGACGAAAAAGAAGCTCGTCCACCACGACCATGAGGTATGGAAAGAGGCAGCCTTGCTTCCTTCTTTGTGGTTCTGCCGACTTGAGTTCTTGTAGCGTGCCTGAAGACAGAATGCTCAGTTGGTGTTGCATCGACGCTTGTTTTATTTATTTATTTATTTATTTATTTACTCACTTACATATTTATTTCTTTATATTTCGACTTTCTTTGAGGTGCTGTGCTCGTCGACGTGGTGACGTTGATTCACTTTGATGGACGCAGTATACCTAGCCTTCGTGCTTTCGGGACCGCGTCAAGGAAAGCATTGGTCGTTGTAAATGTCGAGGACGTAAACGTAGGTGGCGTATAGAAAAAATGGGGAAAATAATGAGAATGAAAGTCGGAACTAAACGCACTGATACAGGTGCTCGAGATGTGGAGCGTAAAAAGAAGATTGAGGTAGCCTAAGAAAGGGAGAACGAAATATGAGTGCATGAAGCGGTGTAAAGGGTTTCAGAGCAAGGTCATCAGAGATTAGCTGTAGCGAAATTCAGAGGTAGTTCGGAGAGTCCGGATTGAAAACTTCATTTACAGTGTCGTATTTTACGCAGCTACAGCCATTGGCTCAAAAGTTTTCAAACCAGTTTAGAGGTAACGTAGTTCTTGGAAGTACGCCGAATATTTATTCTCTCATATTTATTTATTTATTTATTTATTTATTTATTTATTTATTTATTTATTTATTTATTTATTTATTTGTTTGTTTGTTTGTTTGTTTGTTTTTTGTTTGTTTGTTCGTTTGTTGTTTGTTTGTTTGTTTGTTTAACAGGAAGACACTTATCACATAACATGTACGTGCAGTATGAAGTCAATACTTCTAAAGATGTCCATTAACTTACATTAGGGAGGTAAAGTCACTGTTTTTTAATGTTTGATTTGTGCGTTTTATTTTATCTCGGTAGCACAAAGACCGAAAACATTGATGTAATTGTTAGTCATCTACACCTTCAGGGATTAACACTCTTGAGCACGAGGTCAGAAAGAGGATTGAAAATATAAGACGTACAACATCAAAAGCGCAAAAGAAGACGCGTCAGAACAGCAATAAAGGTTATATATATATATATCAAAACGTATATTTAAAAGAAAAAAAAATGCAGAAAGCGAGTGGGTGGAGCCCCTAGTCCAGGGCCCCACTGGCTTGAGCGGTCCGCCGTGCTTGGTCGAGAAGCGCTAGTTGCATCTCCCGATCCTCGCTGGCGAGCCAAGTCTCCCACTGCTCCCTTCCGGAAAGTTTGCCGGCTATTTTTGGTGTATTAATTTTGGGTGGCCTGTTCTGGCAGTCCCACGTAATGTGGGCGAGAGTTGGCCGGCCTCCGCACCAAGGACAGCGAGCGCTGTACAGCGTTGGGTGAATGGCATTTTTCAAATAAAGGTTTGGAAATGTGTGCGTCTGTATTCGGCGCCAGTCATAAGAGTCCTGCCTGGATAGGTCAGGGTGTGGTGGACTGTACTTTCTTCGCTCGCGTCGCTGGTGCTCAAGGATGTCTCGTGGTAAAAAGGGGTTTTCGTCAGAGTGGTCGGCCGCTCGGTTGACAAAAGCACGAGCTGCGCCGTCCGCTCTCTCATTGCCCTCGAGTCCTGCGTGACCCGGGCACCAGACGATCATGTGTTTCTGCGTTAGGTTGGATCCTAATAGGTGAGTGGTGCTGTGTGGTAGCCTCCCGGTGAGGAATAGTCTACATGCGACTTGGGAATCTGTAAGAGTTATCGACGATTGTCCCAGAGCGTCCTTAGTTTTAATAGCTAGCGCGATGGCTGAAGCTTCTGCGGTATTCGCAGATGCAACCCTAGCCGTGGCACAAGTCACAAGCCCTTGATTTGCAGCCGCTCCTACCACTGCGAGGGCGTATTTGTCAGCACCACATCGAGCGACATCTGTGTAGACTGTATCCGGGTTTCCATCGAATTGCTGCATTAACTTTCGAGCTCGAGCATTTCTACGTCCCTGGTGGTATTTTGGACTCATGTTCTTAGGGATTGGAGCTACTACGATCCTTTCACGAAGGACTCTGGTCAGAGATTCGAGTTCTTCTCCCGCATACTGTGGATGAGTAGGGTAACCCACGCGGCAAAGTAATTTTCTGCCAGAGGTGGTTAAGCTAAGCCGCTCCCGTTGAGATATGAGCGTCGCTGCCCGTAGCTCCTCGTAGTTATTGTGAATCCCGAGGGCCAGCAGGCGTTCAGTAGAGGTTCCCTGTGGTAGGCCGAGAGCCGCTTTGTACGACGTTCTAATCAACGCATCTAGGGCCTTTAGTTCTGCTTTCGTGGGGTCCTGGAAAGGGAGGCTATATGTGAGACGACTTAGCACAAAAGCCTGAACGAGCCGGATCGTCTCTGTTTCCTTGAAACCTTTTCGGTGATAAGTTACTCTACGGATCATACGAGAGATCTGTTTCACCGTAGTCCTAAGGGTTTTAATGGTGTGGTCTACTCGTTTGTTGCTTTGCAGCCACAGTCCGAGGATTCGCATTTTTTGGACTTCCTTTATCTGGCTGTCTCCTAGAAAGAGGTTCACCGGCTCGTGAGTTTGACGGCCTCGCCCTCGTATCCTGATAAATTCTGATTTATCGGGAGCGCAGCTCATTCCACTGCTGCGAGCGAAGGTTTCAACAACGGTCGCTGCTTCTTGCAGGATTTCTTCTTTTTGTCCTAACGAGCCGCTGGTTGCCCATAGGGTAATATCGTCTGCATATATCGCGTACCCTAGCCCAGGTATGACGTCGAGTGTTTTGGCTAAGCGTCTCATACCGATATTGAAAAGAAGGGGGGAGAGTATCGCCCCTTGCGGTGTACCTCTATTAGGCATGGGAAAAGGGTCTGAGCGCGTAGTGCCAATGCCTATTGTCGCGATGCGAGAGGTCAGGAAAGAGCGGGTGTAATCATAGATTCTTTGTCCTGCATCGTACGTACCATTCTTACCAATAAAGGTTAATTTATTCCATTAGACCTACAGTGGCCTGAAATACGCCATTAAAGGTGCCGTCTTGTGTGAAGAGTGTCTGAGTAAAACTTTGCCTCTTTCATGCGCGTCGGTACTTCGATGAGCGATGATTTTTAGCGCGCTTAGCGGAGAGCTAATAAAACAAGAAATACAGTAATCTGCTGCGTGGCTACTAGAGGAGTGCTCGAAAAAACATGACGTCCACAATTCATTAAGCGTACAGCAGTGTATGGCGAGAAACCTACCGCTCTTGAAGATGAAGACCAAGAATAAGTAAACTAAGGGCAGAGGGATACGCAGTCAAAGTGGGTCTCGCCACGAAGCCCGGAGGGCAACATCATCCGTCCTGTTTTACCCGGCTGGCGCAACAAGAGAGCCATGGGATTCACTTGGGGATCCGAGCTTCCCGACGTTCTGTGGCCCGGGCGGCGGCAGCGCCAGGCGGGTCCTTTGGGATGGGAAAGGTGCTTTGCTCAACTCTGCACCGAGATATTGTTCACGGTAAATGAGCTCCTCTCTCACGTCCTGGAGCGCTCCACGTCTTCTAGGCGTCTTCGTCACCTCCTTTTTCGTCTCCTTTCGCGCTGCCCTTCTCTGGAGAGTAGGCTGGAGGCAAGCCCTGGTGGCTTTCAGCATTACCTCATGTCAACTCTCGCTTTCGGCCTGCCTGGTGATGCCTCGCATGCTTGCTTTGTGTCGCCGCCTCGAGAACTTCGCTCTGACTGATTGCAACTCACCTTCTGTGTGCCTATTTTACTTTCTCTCCTTCTTTCTTGCCCCATGGCTCAAGCTGCACTGTCAGAAAATCTGCGCGACGGGCACTCTGAAAGCGCGCATACACGCGGACACCTCGAGATGACACTGCGACTGTCTGCCGTGCGCCGCCACTATTCCCACCAGATTTGGCGCTACTGCCACCTCATCGACTTCGCTTTGGGGAAATGCAAAGTATGTGCGCTCTGAGTGCGCTCTCTCCAAAGCAAGCGCGGAGTAAGATCGACGAAAGCTTTCCGCCGCGTTCCAGACGCGAATGCGCGCCGGTTTTCAAGCAGTGCTTGTAATCGTGGGGGTGGTAAGCATGAATCAGGGGTACTTGGAAGCCTCTGCGTCCTCCCATTTCTGATGCCCCCGGTCCTTTGAGAGCACCGCATTTTTATAGCATGTCCCGTAAGAGCAAGAATATCGAGACGACCCGGCCTTCCGCCATTCGTTCTACACCGACACACTTGATGCATGTTATTAACCCAATGCATAGGCTCCGCTTGTAGAGCTGCATGAGACACCAAGTAAAGGGGTTGAGTTTCGAGTGTGAACCGGTACAGCCAGCCTCACTCGCTGACAGATGTATTCTAGTGGCATGCGCGGTTGGGACTCTAATGTGCCGCAAAGCACTGTGGCCATGACATATTGCTTACTTTGCGGAACAGGATTGCTAATGAAGCATCGCGCTAATTATTAAAGGTCTGCCGTGAGTTTGTGAGTAGGTTTCCTTTACATGTTCGCGTAGCGACAGACGATTTTATTACTAAGTACCAGTGTCATTGCAGCAAAACGCCAAAAGACGACAGAGCAACGCAGGAATAATCTGCCTTAATGCATGCATAATTTTTACTGCTCAGTCAAGGCGACTGTTTCATGTACGAAACGTTTTGTCACGCCTTAGTACAACACAAGAGTATCAGGTGAAGTAATAAGGATAGTAAGTTTATCACTGAGCATATATTCTTATTTATTTGGTTCCGCGCCGGGAGAGGGGCTGATGTACAGACATGAAAATATGCAATTCCCGCGTGGCACATTTATGCGTTGCTGTCCGTGGAATTAAAAATTTCATCGTTTCTATCCCATGGCTACGTAAATTAAAAATTGTCTGTATTAGTGATATCAATGTATACGCGCAGTGCGCAACCACGGAAAGCAGAGCTGTTACTGTATTGGTAAGGTATTTTAGTTTAGCTTGCTTTTCTGGCATGCTTCACACCAAGAAATTTAACGGCACCATGAGAAGAAGGGGAACCGAGGCTTATCTCTTTTATACATCGCGAGGGTCTCGAACCTGGCAGCATTGATGTCATTAGGTAGCATGCGAGGGTTTATTAGCCACGTGCCTGCTCACTTAGGGTCACGTGTTCCGTGACGTCGGCGGGCAAAAAAGGATGCTCCACATCCGCCCAACAGTGGCGCTTGCTAGCACTCCTAAGGCTTGATCTAGTAAACATAAATAGCCAAGTTAGTGGACGAATTGGTAGCCGTTGCCGTAGCACGATTGGTAGTGAAACGCACGCGCAATGCGGAGGTTGAGGGTTCGGCACCCACCGACGAGAAGTTATCTTTTCGTCCACTTTCATCTCCCCTTTCGTCATTATTTTCTGCATTGCAATTTCAACCACGGTTAATTCCACCGGTCCTTTCCTTGACTTCATTGTCTCTTGGCTTTAACGGCACCATGTCACAGTTGCTGCGACCTAATGCTCCCTTATTTATGCACTCAATAATCGTATAATGCTGAAGTGGGCGCTACGCGCGCACTTGCCAACATAAATAGGGTTGACAAAACTATGCGCTGCTATGCTAGAGAAAGTAACTCTGCATGCTGTGGCTAACCTTTCTTGTTACGGGAGAAACATGACCCACGATACGAAGCTATGTCTAGCTTCCATGTTTTTTCTAAGCGGAACTCGCGATGTTTAACGGAGTTCTGAGCGGTTTTTATTCACATTGAATCTGTGTACCCATGGCAAGACCGTGTCAGCACGAATGGGAATGCTGTAATGCTTACATCACTGAGTGCCATCCTAGTAATTACGCTCGCGATTCCGAAATGTCTGGGTCATTTCTCTTTATAGCGCTTGCAACGGAAAATAGAGGAATAAGTTGGCAAATGCACCCATATTGAACTTTTTTTGTATTCCCTCGCAATCCTTTGCCGCTAATGTGCGGGAAGGGGGGGGGGGGTGCAGCGTCAACAGGGGGTACAGTGCATCCTTTTAAAGAAAAATCAGACTGCAGTATGAACGGACGTAAAACGGAAGTACTCGGGAAACATTACACTGCTGTGGCAATTAACTCGCTGTCTGCTAAAACAACGCGCAATTAAATGCTCGACGCCGTCGAAAACTTTCGCGGCCGTAATTACGTGTCGCACGTTGCCGTACCGGACGTCGCGCATCGCCGTCGTTGTTGCATTACCGGAATGCCCCGGCGTGAAACAGGACACACCCTCCCTCTCAAAAAAAAAAAAGAGCACGAAAAAGTGAAAGCACAATGGCCATGCGGTATGTGGCCGCCTACCTCGCTATCTTGCGCAAGCTTTTTAGTACAGAGATTAATTAAGGTTCCGCGCGTCTTCCTTTTATTTTCTTTGTCTTACTTTCTCAGAGTTTTCCTACGAGTTGCGAAATGTCGGCGTGATATTTTCTTACAGCCCTTCGCGCTGCTGCGGCATAACATTCGTCGACAGGCGAAACAGATAATTAATAGAACAAACACCCAAGGAAGGCGGTGACATAAACAACGAGAAAGCCACGTCGAGAATACACGAGGAGCAGAAAGAAAGCCTGCGGTTGCGAATCCAGAGAGAAGAGACATTCGGAGAGCGGCAATGGCAGCGGGATGTTGCGATACGGCCGGATCCATAAACACGCGCGCACCACGAACGGACAGAGAGTCGCCCGCTGCCCGGCTCGTCGCTCGTCGGCGCTAACGACCCCGCTTTTCCCCGCCAAAAGGAGGCAGTTCACCTCTCCCTACTTTACTCCGCACGCCGCTCCTCTTTTCCCCAATATTTCTCTTTTCACTCTCTCTCTCTCTTCTTTCTCCCGCGCATCGTTGGAGGACGGCAACGTCGCATCCACCGCTATCGGTTCTGGACGAGCCCCCCGCGCCAACAGTACGCCCTGCACGCGCAGCTTTCTGGCTCGCGTTTGCTTCCACGCTGCAACTGGCAGCGTGGATCGGAGCAGCGTTCGATAAGCGAACGCGCCGTTCTTGCAGCCCCTCTCTCGGTCCGTGTAGCTGCTATTTGCTGCCTGCGGTGCCGAATGAAGGCCCACCATATTTTTTTTTTTAAATAATGCTCGCTCAAGTAGTTGAAATGGCAGCGCCACGGAACCGCGGACTATGTGCGAGTGATATGTTTGTGCACTTACTTGGTCGCACGCCGCGCTTTATGCGACTTGCAAATGCGCTGGCTGGCTAACGTTACTCATTCACGTAAACCCTCGGGTGTGCATTAATTAACTTGCGCGCTCTCTCACGCAATCAGTAATTAATTTCTTTTTGTAATTCAAGCACTCGTTAGCACATTCCGACACGTGTTCACTTTTGAAAGCAATCACTCTCATTAAAGCCATTTCTTATTCACGCACTCACAAAGCAGTCCCGACGTCGAAAAGTTGTGAGTTTCGCATAAAGCGCATAAAGAAGAAACGCTTGTGCACGATTTTGGCTCGTAAGACACATCTGTATGCGTGCAGAGATAGCTGGAAAACAGGGATGGATGCTTGAACCCTCGGCAAGCTACACTGCACAGTTAAAGACAGCTGGCCATCCGCTAGTTTAGTACGAAACGATGTGACCGCTTTCAGTATCAAGAGTTGGTAAGATCACTACCCTCTAGTTGGAAGTTTCGAGGCAGTTTCAATTGAAGCCTGTAATAATTTGATCAGACCACCATTTTTGGTTGTTTCTGGTCCACCGATATCTTCCATCTCCGTTTCGTGTTTGCTCAAACATGTTTAGTAATACCTAACGACCGCTTGATGCGGTAGCAGTCGACTACACCTAGACCACCTTTTCTCTCATCGCTGTCTGATAATGTGTCCAAACGAGGCCCTTCAAGAACGGTTCATCCACGTCTCTAAATTCAATTCGGAGATTTCTTTCAGGCCATAACCACGAACAGATTATGTCGCAGTGAGGTGTGGCTCTGTGCGATTTGGTTCTGAGTTGTTAGGGTCAGCGCGACACAAGAGACAAAGCACTCAGCACCTGCCCTTCTCTTGTTGTCTCTCGTTACGCCCTGGTTGTGATTGGAAGCGTGCCGTAGTTGCGGACTCAGAATTAATTTTGGGCACCTGGGATTCCTTAACGTGCACTCAGTGCGTGCTACACAAGCGTTTCTGCATGCCAGCCCCATCGAAATTCGGTCGCCACGACCGGGATTGAACCTACAACCTCGAAACCTGCAGCGCAACGCCACAGCCACTGAGCTACCATGCCGGTCCACACGTATCTTTGAAATAAGTACATGTAAAGGTAACGCTCTTCGCGAAGCTGCGGCAAAGCTAAACTGAACTTCAATATGTGTCTATCGAGTGTACATGTACATAAGGTATACATCGCAACAATGATATAGCTAAAAACCGACACTGTTTACGCTTGAGAACTACTGTACCGAGACAATGGATGGGCACTCGAAAATCCCCATCCCCCCACCCCCCTTAAAACAAGACATCAGGGGCCGGTGTTGCTTTTAGTTCTGCCGTTTGTACCACTGCGGGCATGTACGGAGCATGTTGTGTTGCGTGGTGTACCAGGCCAGAGACGCGCTCCTATTGCGCAGGGGGCGCAGGTTTCTGTAACTTAACAAGGATGCATATAGGTTGCGTCTTCTGCTACTTTCTTTTCTTTGTCTTCTTTTTTTTCTTTTTTTCCTTCTTTACGCTTACCTTTACATGGCATAATTTTTGTCTAGTTAGTGTTTGTGTTATGTCTGTGCGTGATATATGAGGAAAGTGGTAGCCTCAATTTTTGTAACTACACGTTGGAATAGCCGGTTGAATACCTTACCTTCTCCTTTGTACACAGTTATTAAACAGAAAATAGAAATGGAAATGCCGCGATTTTGTCAAATGATTTTAGTAGGAAACTCTCTGCCACAGGTAGGCCAGAGCCTTGCCTAATGCAATTCTGCAACACATATTAGCTGCGATGGCGACGAACTCACGACAGAAAGAGATAAACGGTCACTTGACACTGACCCAAGATACTATGGTTGACTTACATAAATAAACGCAGCGTCCGGCAGGCAAAGCCTCTTTCAAGCTTCAGCTCACACATGCGGGCACTGCCTGTTCTAATATCGGGCGGGAGGTAGGGAGGGGGAGGTCTCGGGCCTCGAGCAAGGGACTATCGCCCACGACAAATGCCTCTCGAGCAGCGACCCGACTTTTTCACCTCTCACACAACGCAGGGCCCGGGATTTGGCACCGGGCTCGGAGCGACAGGGAAAGGACGGCGTCCCAGGTAATACCGTCCCGAGTTTCTCCCTGATTTATGACAGTCGAGACACGAGCGCTGCAAGCTCTATGGTATATTTATAGTGCCAGCGTCCTGGGAGACCGGCATGAGAGAAGCGTGGGCACGTGGCATCATTCATATCGACTTATTCCGGCAACTTGTCTGCGTTTGAAGCCCTTCACGAGTCCTTTTGAGTGTCGGGATACAACACCAAAAACGATATATGTGCAGATTTGTGCTGGCCTCGCCAGATCGTACTTTTGTCCGCTTAACGGTGACATCGCTTAGCATGGGCGTGCAATGCATAGATGCAGCTGTGCATTCCAGTTGAACATTCCTTAGTTACTCTTTTATTCATTTATTTTGCATAGTATTGTTCTTTGGCCGAGTTGTTGGGGCTGCAACTTTCGAAGGATGTCTTTCTTTCGTAACTTATTTATTTATTATTTATCTATTTATTTATATATTCATTTTCTTCATTTTTTCTCCTATTTCGCAAAGTAACCGTTCAAAGCAGGTGCCTGTTGAATAATAGAAGAAGGCGGCCTTTCGCATATGCGTCGCCTTTCCCGTGTGCTTGACTTTGAACGAAGTCGTGCCACAGTCAGGGATAGATGACGCTCATTCTGCAATCGATAGTTTCAACAAAGAAATAATCAAAGCCACACGAGGGGGTGATTGGTATTGATGAACAAGCGCATCATGTGCGACAGCCGGGTCGACTTGACCGAGCTGCTTGTGCGTGGCAATAGGGAATTGTACGAGCAACTTATGTCGTTTGTCAACCGCAAGATTGAGTTTGATGACTTGTTTGAGGATAGGTTTGTTTCCTCAAAATACAAACTTCATTTGCAGGCTGATATTGTTGGTCACTACTGCATTAAACTGAGCCAAATCAACCAACATGACGACAAAGAGAAGCGGACTGGACAGAATCCCTGCACTCTGCTCGGCGCCCTCTTCCTTTATTATACTTTAACAGTGCTGACATACCAGTAAGCCAATAATACTACAATTTTTCGCTTGTGGGTCATTTGTAGGTTTATATTATACGGATGATCTACGGACCAGCAGCCTATTGTTGTCGTTTTGCACCTACACGGCCGATTTCCCCTCCTCAATATAATAGCCTGTCCAGCAATTCTTTGTCTTCGTCGTACTCCAAGAACTAACGCCCTCAAGCTGTCAGTGGCTTGCGTTTAGTTACTTGTACGAGTAATAGAAGAACATATATACCCTTCCTTAGGTACCCATACGTTGATTATATGTTTGTAAAAGAGCCAATGGGTTCTTGCATGAATTCGTTTTACTTTTTCGCATAACTTGCTGTTCTGTTCAGGCAGTCCAGAGATCCCGGTACTCTGTATTTTGTGACACCCATATCACCCATTGTTGCTATCAATTATACATCCTTCTCGATAGCAAGGTTGGCTTTTTTTTAAGCGCAAAGTGCGCGGCAGCCCAGAACATGGGCAACGGTAAAGAAGGAAGCCTCCATGGGAAACGCCGTTTGTCGTTCGAGAGGTACTAGCGGTTTCCTGTAGCGAAGTGAAAAATAAATCAGGGCCAATCATGCGTTTCATATGCATTAGTCCTAAACCTCGAATGGCTGTCTGGAATTTGATCCTAGTTGAAACTTTAAAAGATGGTGTTTCTTTCTCACGACATTGTTTAAAAAGTAGGCCATGCAAGAAAGTAACAGTAATATTTGCGGACGATAAAAAAATGCAGTTTGAGAAATGAAAACGTGCGGGGAGGGGAACTTTGGGGAACGAGTGTACCTGGGTTCGCTGCCTCACAATTTTCGCTGCAGTGACGAGAATGGACTGCGTCTTAAAACTTAACTTCCAAATGTAACTCGTGGGCAGCAAGAGGCACAACTATAGAAGGGCTCCATATTTATTTTGTCCAATAGGGGGGTCCTTAACATATGCGATCACTTCTTTGCATTCCGCCCGCCTCGCAACACGGGAATGGAACCGGCAAGAACGTTCCCAGCAGGACTCCTTGACAGCCACTACTTGGGCGAGGGGAGGGGGGGGGCTCAAATGGCTAGAATATGCAAGCACCTCGCCCTCACAGCGATTGCGCTTCCTACCCGGGAAAAAGCAAGAGAATTAATAAAAAGCCGCACTTGCTTCATGGTGAATCGCAAGTACACCATGATGAGCTATAATCATACGGAACAATGAGGCTGGCTGCAAAGCCGAGTGCTTCGTACGTCCGGTGTCTCTGCACGAAAACAAGCGTTACAGAAAGCCTTAATTTCGGGTAGCAATGAGCCGCGCTGTTCTTTCGGCGGACGTCACTATTACGTGCGCTGTCCTGCTGGGCGAAATCAGTGGGCGTGGCGCAACTCAAATTTTTTAGTAGTCCTCTAACTGCATACGTGGCCCCAACTTTTCTGCACGTGCCCCATGCGGGCACTCACAGTTGTTTCGCGTACATAGCTGTCGCAAACACGCGCTGCTTCTGAGTGGCCCCTAAAGCAAGGTCATGCAAAAAGAAAATAAAAAGAAAAGAAAGAATGAGACGTCCAGCCGAGCAAACGCATGTGCCCATTGTGCGAGACTTTCACGAAAGCTTTCTCGGTCGACGCAGAGTTATGGCCAGCAGGAGGCCTCGTGGTCGGCTTTGCATAACGCGCAGGGCCGAGTTTAATTACGCCGTGACGCGCAGCTCTCGGCTGGCTGTTTTCCGGGTTTCCGAATTGGGGACGTTATTTAGGTCCAACGAAACGAATCCAGGGAGGATGCTGGATTTCTGTGACGAAAGCGCTGAGCTGCAGGGAAGCTTTATGCGCACATCAGCCGGACGTGGAGCGGCTCTTAAGAACAGACGGGAATTACACCATAAAGCCTACCTTGCGAAATCAGTACTACTTGATGCAACGTCGTTCACCTTAGAGGAAGAGAAAAAAGTTAAGAAGCAAGCAAGCAAACAGACAAATGAACTAAACTAGATAAGTTTCTTCATTTCTAGTTATTAAGATAACTAGAAAGAACACGGACATAAGTTGAACGCCAGAGACAGATACATACGCCGGAGACAGGCCGGAGGCTTAGTGAACGTTCACGTAAGCCATACTTAAGGGGTGACCAGCATTATGGGCGATGTGCTCACATGCGTAATTAATATAAAATTTCTAACTGCTAAGTTTCCAAATGAATGAAAAATTAGCAAGGGAATACCGATATTCAAGAAGGGAGGTAAGACTTATATAGCTAACTATATACCCATTGTTACTGTGCCGTTTTTTAGCAAGGTTATAGACAAACTATTTGAAACTCACTTCGATTCATATCTGAAAATTTAGAACTTATTAATGCTGAGGCAATTTGGCTTCCTTTCTGGATATTCAACTAATCTAGTGTTACTTCCTCTGCTATACAACATTAAAAGAGGCGTTGATGACTATTTTACTCGGTTTGTTTTCATCGATTTTACCTTAGCCTTCAATTCCCTCGTCCGCGACATTCTTTTTCTTAAACTCCAGTCAATCGGTATAGAAGGTCCTCCTTCCCAACTAATAAATAGCGATCAAATAACCAGCGAAAGGACGGTTAGTGTTTTACGCAAGCTCTGCAGTACTTCAGTTACTAATTTAGGCATTTCTCAACAGTCCATCCTTGGCCCACTTCTATCTTTAATTTGTGTTAACGATCTTCCTAATTGTCCTTCTCCTTCTACACTGCGTCCTTCTATGCGTCCTTTATGCTGATGACACAACCACCTTCTCTTTAGTCATAATATTGATTCTCCTGTTAATAAACTAACAAACTAAACCATGGTACACTTATTTTGGCTTACGGGATGAGAACAAATTGACAATTAATAACTGTAAGACAAAATTCACTATCTTTAGCTCACATTCCAAAATCCACCAGAAAGTCAATCAAATTTACATTAACTCTCACTGCATCCTCTCCGTAGACCGGTACTCATTTTCTGGCGTCGAACTTGATAATCACCTAAAATTTGAGTCCAATAATGCATCGCTAAAAATAAAAATTTCCACGGATTTCCTAATTGTATTAAATTAAAGCGCGTCAACATTTTAATGCTCCAACTGCTTTACATTGCTTTGCTTTGCAACTGCTTTACTTTGCTTTTATACTGCCTCACCTAAATTACTGCAACGAAACGCAGGGTTTTATATATCACTTGCAGTTAGGGCCATTACAACTCGTCCAGCGTCAGGCTGTTCGAATCATCCCTCATGGTGCATACTACGCACCTGCCTCCCCTATATTCAGAAAGTTTGAACATTTTACCTTCATTAACTTCACTTCGTATAACCTTGGTATATATATAACCTTGGTTTTGGTATATGTTGGCACCATACAGATAATTCATTCTAATGCATCTAGACTTGCCAGTTAAGGTAATTTTCTCCCAATTGGTCGTACTAATTATAGGAAACAAACAATCCGCTTTTTCGTCATAATATTTCCGAATTATTTACCAGTTCACGCTAAAACTGCCGAATTTCTAACGAGTTTCAAACAGCTGCTCATAATTTTTTATTATAAATTGTACTCTGGTCCTTTATCATGGTTTCGCTTTTGCTGATACCCTTTTCTCTGCGAATCTCGCCTTTTCATGTTTTCTAATGATAATTCTGTACATTCACTACATTGCTTAGCTACTATTCTGCTTACATTTTGAGAATCATTCTAACAAGACGTCATCTTACAGTGGTTCACTCTGGGACCTCTTTCTGTATATTGATAACGTATGCACTGTACTGTATTTTAAATAAAGAAAACTTAGCTGAAATCACCTCCTGCAAAACTCGCTGCTTTTTCGCATCAACTCCTTTTATCTCTCACACACATCTTATCTTTTTATGTAGGAGCCACATTAGGGCACCCGGAAGACCTTCAACGTTACTTATGCAGATAGATTGTGCTTGCATAGCTTTTATACTTAAATTACCAAAACCCTAAGCTTTACAATGGTGATTCCTTGCATTATAGTTATTGGTTATATTACAACAGTAACAACATTATTTCGAGTAAGGTTTAACAGCACTGAAGATAGAAGCAGTCGCATCCTTGCGATTACTACACTTTGGCCTTAAAAAGAAGAGAAAAAGGCATTCGCATCTTTTGGGCTAGTTCACTTCGGTTTCAGCCAACATAACAAATAAAAAAAACGGCGGACTGAGTCTCTTGCACGCTTGAGTCTTCTTAGGACGCCATGCAATTAAACTGAAGAAATAGGTGATCCGCCTCGGTGGTTCAGTAGCCATAGCGTTCTGTTGTTGAGTGCTATAACGCAGGTCCGATTCCCGGCCGTCGTGGCCATATATCGATGTGGGCGAAATGCATAAAAAAAAAGTTGCAGCTCGGCCTCCTCCTTATAGAATTTCTCGAAGGATCAAATACATGAATAATAACTGCATTGCCATTGCCAACCATGCTGCAAAGGAATTCTTTAACGCTAGCATTCTCCAGAGAAGTAAAATATGTATTTGGTTCATAAAAGCTATATTCGTATGTCCAGAAAATTGTGCCAGAAAAAACTGATATCAATGCTTTCATGTTTTTTGTCTATTTAATAAATAAAGGAAACATCACACGAACTTTAGAAATATAGAAGTTTGAAACCATCAAAGCAGTCCATACCGCTGATATGAATAACGTAAAGGCCATGAAGGGAACAAGTTGAGGACAAATATTTGAGTTAAACTTTGTCATTCACGAACCTTGGGCGCTATAACGTAAAACTATTCCAAACTTTTCTATTCCAATTCTTTAATCAGCCCTCCGCGATTGGTGAACAACTTTTTTCGACCACCCCCACTTTCGCTCCCCATTTGATATGACGTGTACACACGGATTGTGCATGATTTGACCAAAAAAAGAAAAACAGTTATTTCTGATTCGACGCTTTTCGCCATTAGCGCCCGGGTAAAAAGTTTTCTGGCTGCACCCACTTCATCTGCCTGTCACGCGACGTCACAAAAACGCAAAAACTCACCCCGTCAAAGTGATGTGTCCGCATTAAAGATGCATTAATATGCCGAACAAAACTGAATTTTCTTCTCAATAGCCGCACGCTGCCCTGTTCCGAAAGGAATAAAACATGGCTGCCGCTGATCACTTAGGCACTTTGTTGATTCGGTTTGTCTCCTTGTATGGTCCGATGTACGACATTAGAAAAGTGAATGCACCTTTAGCGTCAAATGTTTCTAAGAACTTTAAACCTACAAGGTTCCGGAATTGAAAATCTATGGTGCGATCTTGTACGCGTTCCAAACTCGAACGGAGGCGGTCCGTTCTTTCCGTCGCGAAATTGGCGGTCCGTTCCGTTGCGTTTGTCCGATAGCAGACAACACGGAATGATTGACAGCAGATATCACTTCACAATTGACGTCATGGCGTTCTTCACCTTTCAAACTGACCAACCATGTGCGGCTCGGTGGAACGGACCGCCTCCGTTCTATTTTGGAACGCGTACAAGATCGCACCCCTAAAGTACGACTTAGGAAACACCAATGCACTTTTGGCATCAAAAGTTTATGATAATTTTATACCCATAAAGTTTTGGAATTGAAATCCATGCGATCCGCAGATGTCGCGACCTCCGCGACGTGCCGCGACGATCCCGCTCGCCATCAAAACGCCTTTGAAACATTGTGCTCGCATGGGGCTCCTTGAATTATGTGACTCCACGTGCATGGGCATTCCCGCAAATCGAGCCCGAGTTCACAATGTTTGCGCCGAAATGCCTTTTTGAGCGCAGAAAAAGCATTCCACACAAAAACCAGACTGATTTCAGGCGGGGGTGGGGGGGGGGGGGGTGTTTTGGTGGGCGGTACATGACAGCACGAAAAAACAGTTTGTTTTTTTTTGGGGGGGGGGAGGGGAGCAGGGGCTAAAGTCCCATAAGCCCCCCGCCCCCTGGCTACGCCCCTGCCTACGTAATCAGATGTACGTGCCCATTATTGAACCTCAAGTGGTCGAAATTAATCCGAAGCCCTGCACTACGGCGCCCCCCATAGTCCCCTGCTCAATTGAACGCCACAATTGAGTTATTTCAGCAATTTTTTTCCGCTCTTGCCTCTTCTGCCATGGTTCCTGCACACGCTTTGTCTTGACTCAATTCTGCGCCGACTCTTTCATAGCTATACTATGCAAGCTTTGCCTTCGGCGGACTCTTATTTAGATTCTTTCGTCGTTTAATTACTCAAAAAAGACTATCTCAGTGGAGATGCATTTTTTTTGTCAATCTTCTCGATTGCATTCTCGAGCTTGATCTATTCAGATGTTTCATTTGTCCCAATGCGGTATCTCTTTCCGTTATGCCATTACAACCAATAAAATTTAAGGATGTGAGCATGGGATTACGTTACGTATATTACCTAGAAGCAAACTTTTCAGGCATATTCCTTTAGGTACCTCAAACTACACAGTAGCGTGGTTAGCTTGAATGTTTATCAGCGTACATGACTTCACATCGAGTAGGGTTTTTATGCTTTCGCTTTATTAAAGCTGCAGGAAATTCATCTAGTGGATAAAATACTCTATAAAACCTTGGAAAAACAGGGGGAAGACGGGAGATGGAAATTGAAGACGATGAGCAAAACGAGAACAAGGTGAAAGCGAGAGCCCTGCTTTCATTTTGTTCTCGTTTTGCTCATTGTATATAACCTTGCAAAATAACGTTCGAAACTTGTTTTGAGATTATTGTTTTCTTTAATATTACGTAATAGACGCGTTCTCTTCAGAAATGGCTGATGAAAACGGCACTGTTTTGTGTTCTCATGTGTGAAGAAAATTTTGTGACAGCTCAAATTTCAACCCAGAACGATGCTTCCTCACATTACAGCCCCTTATAGTTTACTTAACATGGCGCCTACTATATCGCCACTGACGCACTGAGACGTTACTGTTTCATCTAGGCATTCATTAAATTTGCAAGCTCAGGTCAGCAGTTCTACTATCCGTGCTACAATACAAACTTTCAAGGAAGGAACACAACGTTTTTCACTAATCTTTATACAAATCAGTTTCGGGAAAGCTTATCGTCCAACAGCACCATTGTTTACAGAGCATTACCAGATTTTCTACAAAAGAGCACCACCATCATATTCGCTGACGTCATCTGCGACGCTTTTAAACCGTTTTCATTGAAAGCTGGCGGCAACCCGTTCACAACCCTTCCGACGACGCGCCAGGAAAGCCGCTAATCCTCGGTATTTAATGCCCTTTCCCCCTTGTCATTCTCAAACTGTGTCTCTAATGACGCACATGTTTATATGTATTTAAATTTACGAGCCCGAATTTTCTGTGGTCTTAGAACACGCATGCATCAAAACCCGGAGGGAGGAAATGGCAAGCGCTCGCAACAACCGTTCAGGCACGTTCGAAGCTGGTCTCCTTTCGTACCGTTTATTCAGCTGGAAGTGTTGAGGTGGGGGCGGCAGCACGAAGTTTGGTATTCCTCTTGTTTCATATCTTGGCGTTCCCCGCCATGCCAAGAAAGTATCTGCCCGTATAACTCAGACGCGCTTCAAAGGCCCGCCGGGCGCCAAACGAAACGACATCGTCTCAACAAAGGTTTCATCCTTTAGAGGATTCTCCGGCTGTGCTTCCATTTTTTCCCTTCTCCACTTGCGTCATCTTCCTCTTACACTCTCTCATTTCGTTTCTCTCTTTTTTTTGCCAGCTTCTCTTCATCTCGCTTCACAATACGCAATCCTCTCTCCCAAGTTCACTCCCTCTTCTCCTCACCATGTCGTCGTGCTCAAACCATACTCCTCGATTTTCATTCTCAGATTCTTTTGTTCCATCACATCTTCATCTTCTCACAGAAGCATTCCCGGGACGTTTCCTTTATCGTGGTGTCATTTTCCGTGCTTTTTTTTTTTTTAAGCTAACCCTCTCCCTCCAGTGCATCACGTTTGTTCGAACCACTTGCGCCGCTGTATGCCCTTAGCGCTTTTTTTCCGACTGGGCTCCTTCTTCCCTCGTTTGGAGGCGGCACAAAAAGTCTTTTGTTCCTTGGTGAGCTCACGCTTGAACGCGCCTAGCGGGGCTTCGATTGCCTTGCTCGCCGCCGCCACCGCCGGCATGTCGTCGCTTGCGGAAGAGCTCCGCGTGCTGTCTGCGGGAAGATAATTACGAGTGAAAGAAAATCGAAGCCGCAAAAATATAAAGCAACGTACATAAGGAGCAGAAAACAAAGCTCACCCCCTTACACTCTTCACGTATTTCTTTTTATGTTCCGTCTTTCAGTCGCGCGCTCTGTCAATCGGTCGCCCGCGGCGTGTTCGTTGACGCGGAAACAGTCCTTCCGAGTTGGGTTTCGAATTGAAAATACAGGATTTCTATAGTTGGCGCGTATAAAATTTGTTGGTCCGGGACACTCAGTGAGAATTCGGCGCCCGCATTACCAAGCGATATTGTCAGGTGGTAATGACGGTGAAGAACGGCACAGTGTGAAAACTGTGAGTTACAAATTTAAATCTGCGCAGGGCGAACTTGTGCCCATCGAAACAAGCAGCACTGAAGCACACCATCAGGGGTGAGCAAAGTCGGCGTTCGCCTAAAATCTGATCGGCATGTCATGCACGTCGGCTTTAATAAATGCCTCGTCGAAGGTTCCAGCGCAACCGCTGTTGCCCACGTCTCTTCCCCAGAAAGTACTACGCAATTGCGTCGCGCATACAATCAGATTGCAAATGGTCCGGTGACAACAGACAACAGACAGAACTATCGATAACATGGAGAAACTTCTGATGCATGCAGGCATGCATCAGAAGTTAACGTTTGTTAACCGCCGAAAAGAGGCCACCAGAGGAAGATAAAGAAGAATGCGTGGCAATATGGAGAGATCGAGAAAAGAAGGGAGGTAGGCTTGTCGCATATGTGCGGTCTTCTGTTTAAACTGGCTTAACAAGCTTCTTAACTGGCTTCTTTGCGACCCGAGCTTACAGGAATGGCGCAGTATTTAACATCGGAGAAGTAATACTCATCTATGTTGGTTTTCCTGGAGCGAACTTATTTCTTTATGATGTAGAAGCAAAATGATTCAGATAGAATGAAAAAACAAAAGTATTAGTGGGGACGATAAAAGTAGTCAAGCACGTGTGTCTGCATCATTATTAGAATAGTTGATCAATGGAAATCTCGCCGCTTTAATTGAGGGTAGATTATAAACACTGGCTTTTCTTTGTCGATGCCTAAGTGTCCTAAATTATAATAGCGAGAGCATTGTGCTTATTTTATCTTCTGCATTGTTTTGGAACAAAACAAGTGCGACTTGTGCAATGGTCCTTACGGTAAGAGCAGCCGTTTATTTATTTATTGACTTTTTTGTGCAGGGATTTTTGTTAGGTCGTGCAGTCTATGTGGGGGGGGGGGCGGGGGAGTGGGGGGGGGTCAGTTTCTGCATGGAGAAACAGCCAGCCTCCTTTTAGTACATTACTCATGTCTTTGATATTAAGGACGAACACTAATGTTCTTCCTTAATAGTGTTCTTCCATAATATCAAAGACATTATCGCACGCCACGAGAACACCTCTGCCCGTATATCAATATTCAGCCGTAAAGTGCAACATATAGATTTATCATAAAAGGTATATACGTATACCAAGCATGACTTTATCAATAGATTCGAGCAGTGCATGGTAGTTGCTATATTTTTTAGGCACTGGTCACGATGCAGACCAAATATGTGGGCGCTCTTTAGCTTCACTTGAGAGATTGTGCACGTTCGCATCATATTCTTGAAAGCGTCTACTGTTATAAAAACTTCTGCTCTATTCACTCACAAAGCAGAAAACCGAGAAGGGGCAATTTTCTTACTGTGAAAGTCATTCGTCATGCATTTTTCGCTGCCATCGCAGCTTGCTGACACGTTCGTTTCCACCCTCATGGACGCCAACACTCTGTTGTTCTTTTCTTGCGTTATCTGACAGCCACTTTATTTTGATTCAGTTATGGCAGCCAAAAGCCTGCCTTTTCTTTTTTTACTTCTCTATATAGAGAGCTATGTCTCGGACAAGACAGGAAAATATAGTTTATTATGTCTACGCATTCGTTTTTCCTTGCACTCTGCCCAAACATTTTTTTTTTCTTTTTGAGCACAAAGAGATCGCGGACATTTTATGCACATTTTCTTGTTCTTGCATTTGCTGGCCAGTAGCTGGGAACTCTACAGCGTAAAAGAATCAGGGAAAACAACCAAGTCAAACCATTCGCAGAACATCGTTGAAGTCAAGCAATCACGTGTAGATGTGCAGACTTCAGGCATTCCACAAGAACAGTGGTGTTCACTCGAACAGGAAAAGTTCTTATAACTCCTTCTGACCTCTGCAGAACGTCCTGTGTAAGTAGGCGAACAAACACTTCTTGCTTGAAATGCAAAACAGTATGCTCTGAGAGCTCGAACCAAGCGCACACACCGATAGTCCAGGAAAGGGGTGAATTTGCAAGACCAAACTCAAAGATTTGCACACCCCAACCTCTGAAGCGCGTTTATAAAGCCACGCTCCGTCTCCACACAGACAGTCGTATATTTGGGCTTCATCCAATGCTGTAGAAATAAAAATGGGCAATCGTATACGCTTCAGTAGGAAAAGAAAATTGAACAGGAAATGGAGGAGACGAAGGGCGAGAAATAACGTAAAGATGGAAAAGAAAGAAAGCTCATCTGCAGCGAAGATCACTCTTCCGCGCCTTTTCTTCCCCAATTTCTCGCTTGAGGAAACGATAAAACGACTCGGTGGTCTCGAGGTGGCTCTCTCTCCATCGGCGCTAGCCTAACGCTGGCTCGTGCACGCGGGCTCCACATGCTCTAACCTGCTTAGCGTACCTCATCGACCAGCCAGTTCTCTCAAACGAACTCAATTCACAAAAAGGCTACGATGTCGACCACACTATTTGTTATGCGCCCTGTCCCCCGTCCACCTGATGTCGGCTCCATGCGCTCCGTAGATCCGCGAGCTAGTCTTTGCTTCTACCCTTCGTAATTTTGAACTGAAAGTAATGCCTGTCGAGCTATCAGAGCTAAACGCTTGTGTTGATATCCGGTTAACCAAAGACAGATGTCGTCCGCGTATATCGACATATGGACATGCCTGCAATGTTTTTGCACTTCAGCGGGAAGACCAGCCATTGCAACGTTAAAGAGCGTTGGGGAAAGAACACTTCCTTGAGGTACACCTCGCGATACCACCCTTTCGGTGCTTGTGGCACTTCCTAACCGCACTTGAATTTTCCGATCACTGATAAATGAGTGAATGAAGCGCAGAAGATAGCCCTGTACGCCCATGGCCTGCAAACTGTTTAGTATTGAGCTCTGAAGGATGGTATCATAAGCCTTTGATACGTCTAGGAAAATCACTAGTGTTGAAAGGCCGAAAGCTCTATGATGTTCAATATGGCTTATCAAGTCCAAGACGCTGTCTTGCGCGCTTAAACCTGTTCGGAATCCAGTCATGCATGTTGGCAGAGCCCTTCTATCTTCGAGCCACCAAGATAAACGCTTACTTGCCAGCTTCTCCATAAGCTTAGCCACGCACGACGTCAGTGATACAGGACGATACGAGGCCAAGTCTGTCATTTCTTTGCCGGGCTTCAGCACTGGGACAACGCGAGCCACTTTCCATGAAGGTGTGGGGTTGACTCTCTCGGTGGAAAAATCTGGCTTCATAATGTTTCCAGGTAGAGGAAGAAGGTATGCCCGGCTGAAGATAGACCTTAATCAATCTTGTCTTCGACAATTTAAACATAAGCGCTTTTTGGGCGTCATTATCGACTACCGCCTACAGTGGCGACGAGCTGTGGACTCGGTTGTGACATCGATATCTTCGCGTCTCAATGTAATCCGTAGAGTAGCAAGTGAGCAATGGGGAAATCACCCTTCTTCAATGATCAGGTTGCACGATGCACTAGTGACGAGTCGAATAATGTATCAGCTCCCTTTGATTTCCCCATCGTTATCACAGCTGGAACGACTTGAGGTTCTGCACAGAAAGGGCCTAAGAAGGGCTCTTGGCGTTCCGCAGACTGCTCCTAACAATGCAGTACTTTATGAATCTCTATCGAGACCTCTTAGCTTAATCGCTTCACAAAGGTTATTGATGCAAATTGGCCGCCTCAAACAGACGGCAGCCGGCCGAGCCCTTCTACAGCGCCTTCGAAAGAGATCCGAGTCCCGAGCGTACTCGGCCCTTAATACTCTTGGTTACCTGGGTCTTGACGCTAGAGGTCGAACTAAGAGGTCGAAACCACCTTGGTCTTTCGCGAGCCTCGATAGTTCGTTGGCAGTTCCTCACGTTCGTGCTAAGCGGAGTTCTCCTTTGGCAGCAACGCGTTCGCTCGTACTGGAACATCTTGAAACGGAATATGCACGTCATCTTCAAATTTTTACTGATGGCTCTGTGGACAAGGTCAGAGGATCTAGTGCAGCTGCTTTTCACATTCCCTCTTTGAACTTTGATTGGTCCGTTCGTTTCACTGCAGTCGTGTCCTCCACAACGGCCGAAAGCGCTGCCATTGAGGCAGCTCTCAAAAAGCTACGGTTTTGTACGCCTCAACCTGTGGTCATTCTTACAGATTCGAAATCCGCCCTTCAAAGGTTAGAGCACGGATTCCCTACTGATGCCTTATCTCTAAGCTCCCTACGTTCGGTGCAAAATCTCAGTGTCAAAGGCTTCTCCATACGATTCCAATGGGTGCCATCACACATAGGTATCATAGGCAACGAGATGGCGGACAGCCTCGCCCATAGAGCGCTGTCTGGGAATCCTTCAAGAAAAGTGCCTCAAGAAGACGGGAGACTCTTCAGAGAAGCGGTGTCGTGCCACTTCAGTTCTTTGTGGAGCTCACCTCACAAGCCATGTGTGATCAAGGGTCTCCAAAGAAACCAAGCAACCTTACTGCTCCGCATTCGCACGGGCTCTGCTCGTACCCCTGCGTGGATGTTTAAGACTGGCCTGGCGTTATCACCATTATGTTCAACGTGTGGTGTGTGTGGTGACATCGAACATTACCTAATGTGCTGTACTGTATATAACGCGGAAAGGAGGGTGTTATTCGGGTCCCTAAAGAACACAGGACTTCCTCACAGTTCGCTTCAGGACATAGTTTTCCCGCGCGGGAACCGGTTGTGTAGGAAGGAGGTCTCTCGCCTTCTGTTAAATTACCTACAGGACACGGATTTGGCTTCCACATGGTGAACTGAGGAGTGCACATTTGTAATTGGGAGGTCTGTGTCGGATTACGTGATTTAATTATTTTAAGTGTCGCTACGGTGGAGCAATTGCCGGCAGCAACTGCAAGGCTAATCCCACCAGTAGCCTACAACAACTCAACTCAACTCAACAACTCTACCCTTCGTGGTGTGTGTGTGTGTGTGTTTGTGTGTGTGTGTTCGCTTTCAGTACGTAATATGAGTAGTCAGTACTTACATAAGTCGGTTGAAGAAAAAATAAGGTATTATCATATGACCGAGATTTCACTCTCATACGCTTACGAAAAGGAGATAAAGTGCTGTATTGTTCTCGTTTTAACTTCTTCGTCTCACTTCAGATATCATACCAGGATGCCTGATGTCTCGTTTCAGAGTATGAGCTTTACCTATACAGTACACAGGTACAAATTAGTTCTCTTAAAAATTACTAAAAAATTGTTCATCTGTTGATGCAGCAACGATTGGATTTTGTGCACATTGAGTCATTCTCTGTGGAAAAGCCTGCAAGTCAGATAAGGCAATAACACCTATTGCGAATTTTTTAATAAATATAAATGGAGAGCGCGATCGGCTCCCGACTCTGACCGAGTCACTAAGTGCGTAGAGCTCCGCGGACACATTATACTTCGCTGTCAATTTGCAGAGCTCCGTCGAACTTGCGCACACCTGTCAAGTCAGCTTCAAAGCCTGAACTCTGTCCCCAAAGATGAAAGCTTCGATTAGCTGCTTCGCGTTTTCGCCGGGCCACGCGCTCGAGCACTGCCGCTTTCACTTGGTAGTGTACGCGTGGTGGAGCGGACCGTCTGCCGTCGATGGCGGTGGCCGCAGTGCACTGCTCAAAGCACGTGCGCCGGAAAAGACGTTTTAGGATCGTGCCCCCCGACATTCCATTAGCGAGAATGGCTCGTCATTTTTCCGGCCCGTTCATGCCGCTGGACAGCTAGCGAAGAGCAAAGCCATGCAACGAGCTTTAAAACCTCGGAATAATTGAAGTAGGCTACTTTCTTCTTTTGTAAGAAGCGCTCGCGAAATTGTTTTTTTTTTTCGCTTCGCTTTTCAATTCCCATCAGCCTGATAGCTTTCGGCGATGTTGCAGTCGGTGACTAAAACACTATAATTTCGTGGCCGCTGCCCGATTTCTAAAAGCTTAGCTGCCTCTGTAGAATGACGAGCAAGGTCAGCGAACGATGCGAACGAAAGTATAAAATATATGTCGAAGACACATAATTACAAGACAACAAGGAAAAAAAGAACATGCGCGGAGAAACTTTTGTACGCGTGGCTTTTTTTTTGGGAGCGACTCTGGGAGGGGGGGGGGGGGGGGGGAATACAAAGAGCGAAAGCCGGATAGCGCTCTGGGCGGCGCATTGATGGCGCACGGGCGTCGTGTCACCCAATCTGTGCGCTGTGGGGCCAGCCATAATGGCAGGCGGTGGCTTTTGTTTCGCCTCGAGCACCAATTGATTTCTTCGCCCCATCTCTCGGTGGTCTCGCTCGTCGCATTAGAGCGCCTCGTTTTATTTATTGGCAGCCATTCTCGGCTGGCCCCTACGCAGGGCGTGTTGAATAATCTCGCCATCATCGCGGCAGCGACAAAGCTTTGTGAGCGAGGAACCAACTGACTGAGAGCCTTATGCATGGACTTTCGCCGCCTTTCCGTCTTCACAATTCAATGTACATGCTCCCTCCGGCCTCTAAAGGAAAGAAGACGATGACGACAACACGGGCTCCCGCCACGACTAGACGCGCCAGGGCTTGGAAGACAAGGCATGGCGGTGCAACTAAAATGGTTCCCTGCAGAATGAATTTATTTGAAAAAATGAGGATAGTAGGATATAGGACAAAGTTGAGGCATCGCATAGAATAACACGGTCTATGAGGCATTCCCTGCAGGCATTATAGATACATTAAAATTTATGCCATCTCATCGTGCCGCCAATTACACATTGAGAATTGTGTCTAAAGCGAGTGTTTGGATAACAACTCGGAGACCATCTGCACATACTGATGTGTAACGGGTTGCTGGTAAAACAAATACTTAATGCTATAAGAATAACGTCACAATACCCAGAGCAGCCACGCAACCTTGATTGAAAGTAGCGAGGAAGAGAGTACAGAAGTTCCACGCGTAACTAGTGACGAGGTTTGAAGGGGTTTACGACACATCTCCAGGCGAAAAGCGGCAGGAGAAGATGGAGTGACAGTTGATTCAATCGAACATAGAGGGGATATTATAATTGAAAAGCTTGCGTCGTTTGATACACAATGCCTCACGGCTTACAAGTGTACCAGAAAGTTAAAAGAATGCCAGCATTATGCTAATCTATGAGAAGGCAAACGTTAAACAATTCCAGATGCACCAGTTGACTTCTTTTCAGTATCATATAAAATTTTCTCAAGTTCATTTCCAATAATATCAGTGCTGCAATTGACTAAAACCAACTAAGAAGACAGAATGGCTTCTAGAAGGGGTGTTATACGATAAATCACATCCATGTCATCAATTAGGTGACTGAAAAATATCTGGAGTATAATTGACCTCTTCATATGGCTACCATATAGTATGAAGATCTATTTGATTCACTAGAGGTACCAGCAGTCATGGACGCTTGCGTAATTAAAAAGTACAGGATGCCTACGTGAATATCTTTGGCAAATATCTATAGAGACTCCACAGTTACCTTAATTATCCACACGAAAAGCCGTAAAATATATATCAAGAAAAGGGTCAGGCAAGGAGACACAATATCGCCAATGATATTCACTTTAGGGTTAGTCAGAATAATCCAGGGTTTTAGACTGGGAGGGATTAAGAGGGAGGATCAACGGCGAATATCTCAGCAACCTTCGGTTTGCACATGGTATTATCCTGTTCCTGTTCACCAACGCTGTGGGTGAAATGCAACAAATGATTAAGGACTTTGACCTGGGAAGTGTTCGAGTTGGGTTGAAAATTATTACACAGGAGACAGCGCTAATGCTCCATAACCTGGCAGGGGGAACACGAATGCCTGATTGGCAGACAAACTCTAGAACCTGGGCAAGAGTACGTTTATCTAAGTCAATTACAAGAGACCCTAATCATAAGAAGGAAGACTACAGAAGAATAAAATTGGGTTCGAGCATAAAAAGCAAATGTTTCCATAAGCAGGACCGGCAGTTCGCCTAAATCTTCGAAACACAAGGTCTACCCAGAGTAATTTCGTTATACTGGTACTAAAATATGAGACAGAAACTTGGAGATTAACAAAGAAGTTCGAGAACAAGTAAATGACCACGCAGCGAGCTATGGAATGAAAAACGTTAGGCGTAACGTTAAGAGACACGAAGAGAGCGGTTTGAATTGGAGAACAAAGGAGATCATTCATATTCTAGTTTAGATTAAGAGAAAAAAACAAAGCCAGCAGATTCCACGCCCTGTAGGAATCACTGTTCTGCAAAGCAGTCTGCGCGGAGCTTACCAAGTTAACGAAATGACCGTGAGAGCACCAATACATAGCCGGCTGTTTCATGACCTACGTGGCACGCATGTCATGACATTCATGTCATGACCTATCATTTCTGTTCGTCCTACACCCTTGTCCTTAGGTGTTGTGGTACATACCAAGTTAACGAAACTATTATGAGAGCACCAAGGTGTAGGCGGATGTTTCATGACCTACATGGCATGATATCGTGACATTGTATTCATGTCATGACCTATTATTTATGTTCGTCATACACTCCTGTCCTACTATGCCAATTTTGGTTCCTACCAAGTTTACGAGACGACCATTAGAGCACCAAGATGTAGGCGGCTAGATAGATACTGTCGAAGTGGCAAATGTTCGCCAAGAAATGCTTCGCATTTAAGAAATGTAACTGGGCTGGCCTTGTAACCCATAAGGCAGATAAACAGTAGCGCATTAGAGTTCTAGGCTGGGTACAAAACGAAGGGAAGCGCAATTGAGAACGGCAGAGTATTAAGTGGCGTGATGAAAGAGGAAAATTGTCAGGCACAACTTGAACTCAGCTAGCGCAAGACGGAGATATTTGGAGATTGCTGGATCTTTGGACTCTCTTTCGTGCTGCTGTGAACTTAAGAAGATGAATGTAGATATGATGGTGATGATGATGGAGAGGAGAACACCAAATCAAGGGACACGACGCACCCGGCCGATAAGGAACACGGGTGGTCTTGCATTTCCGTTCCTCTCTCAAGCGGTAAATATGTAAAACTAAAATAAAATAAATAAAACTAGGCCAAGAACAAGTCCTTCCGAAGGAGATGACTGGGCTGATTCTCTTGCGTCTTTCTTCAGCATGCGGTCCCTTGAGGGGCGTCTTGCGTGACGGCCTCTGATACGGAGAGACTAAGTGTCTAAGGCTTGACTTGATTAGCTTGCATCACAAGCAGGCAAGCAGGATGTCGTGCCGAGGCCAGTGTTTGTATCTTGCTTCAACCTTTTCAAGGCTGCATTTAAGCATAACGTTATAATAGCATGGGCATCCCTAATAATAATCGTTAAACACTAGCGAGATATGGGTGACCTAATAACATACCAGCTCAGTACACACCAACATGTATCCCGAGTAGATTTCCATGGTTGCGTATTTCTTTCTAGGCCTGCCACATTTATTAGATATACCCACTCGCTTTTTGTGAGCTATTCCTTGGCAAATATATTATTCCTTACGAAATTTTTTGTTTTCCGCTTCTTATCACCTGTAGGTCAAAAAGGCCGAGTTGAACAATATATAATGCACACAGAAAGCATTCATGCACATAAGGAGAGGTCCTGCGATTTCAAAAGAGCAGCCGTCTGTCTCTCGTTTTCTCCCATAAAATCACACGTCTTCCCGTTTCTGCTCTCGTCGAGTAGTGTATCAGACACGATAACTCATCCGGTTCGGAGAATCAACCCGAACAAAAAGCGTCATGTGCACTAGGCGATAAGAGCTTCTTTATAGCAAAGTTTGTTTGCGCTGCAAACAGTACAGCATGGCATCAGGGATGTGCCTGGGCACGCGCGAAATGTACGGAGCGCGCTCTGGACGACGGACGAGGCGGCCAGTGGTGAAAGTAGCCGTGCCGTAAAGCACGAATGATGGAGAGGAAGTCATCAGGCTTTGTCATTCACTGCACCATCCTTTGTTGCCTTCTCGCCTTCGCGTTTGCTTCCTTTTTTGTCGAACTGTGCAGGACCAGCAGGCGCCAAATAGATAGAAAGAAGAAACGAATGAAAGAGAGAGCGACAGAAAGGGAGGGAGGGAGGGAGGGAGGGAGGGAGGGAGGGAGGGAGGGAAAGAGGGAGGGAGGGAGGGAGGGAGGGAGGGAGGGAGGGAGGGAGGGAGGGAGGGAGGGAATTGGTCTGTTTGTGGTGCTGGCATTTTCCCCCTGTGTGCTGGGATTCGCCGAAGGAGAAAATGCACCGCCAGGGTCTATGTTTGTCATTATTTTTTTTGGTCCAACGCAGCTTTACTGTGATTTTGTACCCACTAAGAGGGAGATGGCTAGGTTTTCGAAGAACAAAACAGAAAAAAAAAACGATATGAGACGTCAGGACGCAGAAGCGTAATCAATGTCGGCTAACTTGCAGGCAGCCCGCCAATCAAGCTAGCCGCAATGCCCGGCAGTGAAGCGTGGCTCATGCGAACACGAAAGACGCGGAGCAGAAATAGAAATAAGAAGAGAGCGGTATCGGGCAGTGAGGAAGTCCCACTAACGCGGACGAAAACGGGGAATTGAAAGAGCTCGATGCCACGGAGATACCACTGGGCGTACGAGATAAATTGCTTAACAGTGCCTCCGGCTTTTTCGCTTACAACCATCTCCTATCGCCCGCCCGTCATTTGTCTTGCGTTTAATTCTTCTTTCGAAGCCTTTTGTTTTCCAGGCTCTTCCCATTCTATCTCATTTTTTTCCTGCTCCGGTCACCATCATGCAGAGCAGCGTGTGGCACGAAAACTCTCATTTGCTTGCAAGGCGTCCCATTCGCCCCCTTCTTCATTGACCTCTATCTCTCTATCCGCGAGTCGCTCGTTTTCTGGCGTCTTTCCAGCGCTCCGTTGCCTCCGTCTACGCTCAAATTATCTTTGACCGGCCGACCACTTGTCGTTTTCCAGAGGGCGACCATTCTGCCATTTTAATTAGCTTAGCTGTCCTACTGACAGTGCAAGAAAAACACGGTTTAGTCTTATATTTGCGTTTCACAAGAGGTGACGTCATCTCAGAAGGCGGGCGCTCACATTCCGCGTCATGCTTTGCAAAGGATACGGACACCTGCCGCGGTGGCTGACTGGCTGCAGCGCACTGCTGCCGAGCTCGAGGTCGTATTCCAAGGAGGGGGTTCAAGGGGACGGAATACAAATGTGCTATTGTGGGTACATTTATGAGCACTGTAAACAATACCAGGTGCGAAAATTTGTTTTCGGAGCCCTCCACTACAACACATCTCATATGCCCAATGTTGCTTTGGGATGTTGAACTCCAAGAATATTTCGGACAGTTAAAGAAGACGAACGCGTCGACATCCAACTTTAAACCTGTGAACCGTCGGCCATTATCGATGACGTCGCATCAAGTGGCGCGTAGGTGTGGACAGCTTTGGTCGTTTAAACGTGCCTGGCTAATACATATTGTGCTAACAGATAGATCATGTCATCAGATTTCAAACAACCGAGATTCTAGATTTAGGATCGCCACAATTTGACATTACTATAGAAAGCCACGAGGACTTCATGAAAACGAAGGAAGTCGTCGAGTACGCAGCGCCAATCGCTATTAATTCTGAGCGACTATTAATTGTTGAAATACCATTTGAGTGATGGAATGAGCCATAATTGGATACTTCAATGCTACAATGGTACTTTATAATCTGTGAATTCATTAGTTACTCAAGGTGTGAGCACTTGTGTGGTAATTATACGCTTAATTAGTGAAACGTCAATACTGTGTCTTTATGAGCCTCCAGACAATGAGGACCTCAATCCGCTCATTCACCCCGTGACATTGCTTGAAAATGTCTCCTCTCAGGGGCTATCGAGGAACACCGCAGTAACATCACGACCTCGCAGCACTGGCTAACTTGCCTCGTCAGACCCGTTTACCGTTGCGTTCTACCACTGTCAGCTGGAAACAGTTCAACTCGTTCCAGCCGCCATTGGAAAGAATGGGAGAAAGAACCGACGCGGGACCTTGAAGCGAACGCTGTTCGGTGTTGTATAGCGTCTCCCCGGGTGTATCTGGGTGCGGCGTAGCGTGCGTTGGGCGCGTGTCTGATGAGCCGAAAGGGGAGTCAGTGCGCGCGGAAGAAATATCGCTACCTGGTCGAAGAGATCCGAGAAAAACAAAGTAATGTTCTCGCTATCGAAAAAAAAAGCAACCAAGACGTCATGAAGACCGTGCAAAGCAGGCGCCCACGAAGCAAAAAACGACGCAAGCGAACGAAGAAGGCAACACACAAATGACGCCGTGGAGGAGTTTGGAAGCACCGACGCCAGGGCGTGCTGGGACGAAAGCTGAGGCGCTTGATGAATTGCGCCCTTACGCCTTCGCGCGAGAGGAGAACGGCTACCGCACGCAGCCTACACTCCTACCCCTTGCCCCTCCCCCCCTCCCCCTTTCCCTAACCCTTCACGGGCCGCCGAGTGAGGAACGCCACCGTGTGTCCGTCTTGCGGGCGCTTTCTTGACCGTCGCGCATCCCCTTCTGTACCGCGGTTTCCGCTCGCAGGGTAAGGGCGTCCCAAGGAAGGCTGCCATCGGACCAAGTAGATACAGCGCCGAACGGCGTGCTGCGGGTCGCAACGCCGCTCTATTTTTCACGGAGATAAGGAACGAACGCTCGCTTCTGGCGGCAGTCACAAACGGCGTGGTAGCGGGCAGAAGCCTTCTACCCTTCTCTGAATGGACGGTGCACCGCGGTTTGCGGGCCCCAAATCCCGAGCGCGCCTCCGTGCAGGGCGTGGGAGGCTGCTGCAGCGCTCCCTAAGAACAACTTTCATGTGTGTTTCAGTCGCTAGGTAATTTGGCCTTCTTACTTGCTTGATGTAATCTCTGGTGTAACAAAGTAGATTACAGCTTTAAGGAACGAATGAAAGCGCTTCTTAATGTAGCCAGCTGCTGATACGTTTCATTGTTTTTATTTCTGCCTGTTATTCGTACAACCCTGCTAGAACTAACGCTCACAGTACTATTTTGACCCTCATGCGTTGTATACGAGGTGAACTTCAGGAGGGAGAAAAAGAAAGAAACTAAAGCAATCAACAAATTTCACGAGGTATCACCATCTTTACAAGTTTTCGTTGTTGGGGACAAGATAAAGCAGGCTCCTAACCACAGTTGCTCAGCGGCACCGCTTCGATGCCTGCATTTACTTTGCCGAGCCTCGTATCACCTTGACATTTGTTTTAACCAGTAAACTAAGCAGAGATAGGGAGAAAAATTATTAGGGAAAGACGGCAAGGTTAACCAGGCTAATCCCGCCTGGCCATCATCCACTCGGCAGTAGGGGAAAGCGAGACTGAGATGATGACCAGTCGTATAGAAGTGGACAATATGCACGTACGCACACACATATGCTGAACTAAAGGTCTCCTTGCGACCAATAACATAACAACGAGGGTGCAAAAGCACACCAAATACATCCTATATATATAACGAGAGGTGTAGCTGTGCAGAGCCGTGGCGACCACCATCTTTCAGGCTTTACGTTTCTCGCACAGTGCACGCAACAGTGGCGAGGGGCAGTATACGCGATGAGGATAAATCTCGGTGAGTGCTTACGCTTGTGCACATTGCGAGCCGCCTGTGCTTTGCTCGCACCGCTACTCGTACGGCCCCCTCGCTAAGAGGCGTAATATTCGGGGGCTACACAGATTACGTTGCCCAGAAGCGAGTACACGTTACATCCTTTATGGTGTGTACGGAGTTTTCGTTGCGCCTGGATGCATTCTTTTGATCTCTAGTCCCCTCGCGCATTTCACACTGGCGTGGGCAGCAACGCTGTGGCCAGCAAATGGTCTCCCGTGGGAAAGACATCTTGTGGGTAGTTGGCTGTGTTCCTTATGAAGAGGGCCATTATTTTGTTGTTAAGTGGAGACCGACTCTGGGTTGTTTTCAAAACCACGGACACCAATGGTCGTGTATGGCACGTGGAGTTGAACACACAAGGTAGTGATTAGCATCAGTGGTCTATTCTCCCTGTTTCAATAGCTCGTAGAAACGATTAAGGAGTGTTGGGAATGGCAGTAACAAAAAAGTATCTATATTCGCACCCGCTTTCTCCCTTCCTACAAATTCAACACTAAAATGACGATGAGTACAAACTTAAGAGTCTCGTTACAATTTCCCCAACTGCCAATAAAGCAGCAGTAATGACGGACATATACCGTACACTGTTCTTTTTTCTATATAAACCCAATTGAATGGGTTTCAGATCTTCAAGCACCGAAAGACGATTACTTGCCTTGAACAGCAGCAACACAATATCACATATATATTGTTTCCGATTACAAGAGGCGTTTTCTCACGTGCGAATGAAAGACAGGACTACAAAAACTATGTGTTTATCAGTGTGCTTATATGACTGTATGTCTTCTGCTGCATGATGAGAGGGCTCTTGTCAGATTCAGCAGACCGTGTACAGTGGGGTTGTGTGTAGTTTTAATGAGATGAGCATCCTTATCCTCCTTCTGCCGCTATCTATCTATCTATCTATCTATCTATCTATCTATCTATCTATCTATCTATCTATCTATCTATCTATCTATCTATCTATCTATCTATCTATCTATCTATCTATCTATCTATCTATCTATCTATCTATCTATCTATCTATCTATCTATCTATCTATCTATCTATCTATCTATCTATCTATCTATCTATCTATCTATCTATCTTCCATCCATCCATCCATCCATCCATCCATCCATCCATCCATCCATCCATCCATCCATCCATCCATCCATCCATCTATCTATCTATCTATCTATCTATCTATCTATCTATCTATCTATCTATCTATCTATCTATCTATCTATCTATCTATCTATCTATCTATCTATCTATCTATCTATCTATCTATCTATCTATCTATCTATCTATCTATCTATCTATCTATCTATCTATCTATCTAATCTTACGCGGTTCTCATATTTAAAAAAAAATTTAAGGCCTCCCGTCGTCGTCACGCCGCAATCACGCTGTCGTCATTCAAGCGTGATCGTACCCTCATGGGGCCCAATAACGTAAAACTATTCCAATATTCACCGCCGACGCATGCTATTCAACTATTCACCACCGACGCATGCATCGGGCGGTAACCCGCGGGGTTGTCTGAACAGACCAATCAAACACTCTCCCCGTTCATAGGAGGTCACTTTTGCTTGCTTGAAAAGCGAACAACATTGCCTAAACTGAGCGCCTTGACTTATCTAATTGGCTGACAAGAGGCGACGAGCACGCTCAAGTGGAGAGGGATTCGATGGGGCCGAGCCACTGCACTAAATACCGATAATCCGATAAAGAGGGTGGTGCCGGCGCGTGTGATTGGTCCGCTTTCTCTTACTTAGCTTGCCGTGGCTGATCGAAAATCGCGACAGCATGCAACGGAAGCTACAGAATGACGCTGAAATGGATGCTCAGCAAAGACGAGTTGGCACATCGAGATCGTAAACATGCCGAATGTGCTCGAAAAGGTTACACGGCCACACAAAAACATTTATTATACGCAAATAAACCCACGCTCTCCGGAAGGTGCGAGTCGCCAGCGCCTGAGCGATCGGCGGCAGCCATTTTTTATTCCTTTCATATCGGGGCAGCCTGCGGCTATTCAGAAAAAATTCAGCCTTGTTCGGCATATTACAGCATCTTTAACGCTTTCACGTCACTTTGACCCGGTAAGCTTTTGCGGTATTGTGATGTCGCGTGAGAGGCAGGGGACGTGGGTGCAGCCCGAAAATTTTCACCAATAGCCGAGGACTAATGGCGAAAGGCGTCGAATCAGAAATAACTATTTTTTTTGTTCGGTGAAATTATACATAATCAGTGTGTACAGTCATATCAGATGGGGAGCTATCGCGGTTTTCGTGACGTCGCGTGACAGACAGGTGAAGTGGGGGTGGTCCAAAAAAGGTTTCGACCAATCGCAGAGCTGATTGCTTAATCAGAAAAGTTTGGAATAGTAGCTGCCGATCACGTCTAGAATCGGTCACTGAGGCCAATCAATTTGATAGATTGAAGTGCTCGCCGCGCTGATTTGTAAACCTGAGACACATGATGTCATGGTCTTAGAATCATCCAATCGGAAAATGGTTTAAAATCCATCCGGTTCAGCACAGTTCAAAGAAGCAATCGCTCAAAGACTTCAACTACTTCTGTGGGTAATCCGCCGAGGTAGCTTAGTGGCCATGGTGTCGTTCTGCTTAGCTGGAAGTCACTGATTCAATTGCGGCCAAGGCGGCTTTATTTTGATGTGGGTGAAATCGAACAACGATCGTGTATCTAGATTTAGGTACCTGCTAAAATACTCAAGACCCGCCGTGGATGCTTAGTGGCTAAGGTGTTGGGCTGCTAAGCATGAGGTCGCGGGAGGGAATCCCGTCCGCGGCGGCCGCATGTCGATGGGGGTGAAATGCGAAAGCACCCGTGTACTTCGATTTAGGTGCACGTTAAAGAACCCCAGGTGGTCCAAATTTCCGGAGTCCCCCACTACGGCGTGCCTCATAATCAGAAAGCGGTTTTGGCACTTAAAACCCCATAATTTAATTTTTTAACGTACCCAAGGAGGTCAAAATTAATTCGACGTACATCACTACGGAATCGATCATCATCAGATTGTCGTTTTGGTACGCAACAACTCAGATTTTATTAATTCTAGATTTAACTTCTGCGGGAAGAACATTGATGAGCAGATTATAATGCCGTTTTTTATTACACCATGGTGTCGCGTTATGTGATTGACTACGTTTGTTGTCAGTACTCCCAGCTAACGCAAGCATGAAAGCGCCTAGCAGGAAAGGCCAGCTAATAAGAAAGAAGGCGAACGTCATCTTCCCCACAACGTCGGCTGGCTGCAGTAACAGGATCTGTCTTTCACGAAATGTTTAGTGGATGTCTTCTGTATTAGGATGAAACTTAAAACTCACGTTCTTCGTAATATTTTTCAGCAGCTAGTATTGTTCTTAATCATGGGCATTAGCCTTGCCTTTAGCTACATAAGCTGCATACTGCATACCATCACGTTTGGAATTTTGGCGCTCCGTCTGGCTCATAGGTATTTTCTTGTTGAACAATAAAAAGGTCTGATGAACAAAATTCTGAAGAAGGACACGACGGATCAACTCGGTAGCTAAAACGTAGAATTTATCCATTATTTACTACGCTGTCTGACTGCACAAGCTTTATTATTTTTTGTCACTGAAATATGTGTGCGAGCTTGTGCACGCTTCTTTCAAAAGCAATCAACAATATTTTGAAAAAATAAAAATGAAAGCGAATATTTATTGCATAGCAGAATTTGTATAGGGGTTCTATGTGTAACATGAAACGCTCCAGTAATATTTGAAGTTTACGTTTCTACGAAACCGATTGTGTGTTTTAGTTTATGCATTATCATTCTTTCCATTAGCCACATGAGTGAAACATATAAGACGTATTCATCGAGCTTTTAATCTAAATGTTTGCTGGCACAAAGTTTAATTAGCTCCCCGCATGTGCTCAGGACCTATGAATTCGTTGTTTAGTGATTCATCGGTAGTAATAAAACGCCCATTACTAATTGCTATTCACGTCAATACCTACTGCTTTTGATAAGCACTTTGGAGATTACATATATTCCTTTGCATAATTTCACCGGTAACAAGAGCAAGTCGCAGCTTCATGTCATTAAGATTTAGCTTATTGCTTGGCGGTGCGCACTTAAGCATGAAAAAATCACGACTGCACGTTGGTTAGTGGGCATGCCGGGCAAATAAATTTGACTATAGTTGCCAAAGTTCGAGCGCTAGAGGCCAGTCTATGTATTCTCCATTTTCGTAGACTGCGCACGCAAGTGTCCTGCGCATCGCTCGTCGCCGTTTGCTCCTTCCTTCAACGAAAGCTACTGCGCTTAAGACACCTCTGGAGAAACAGCCTTGCAGCTCTGCAGCCAGAAGCTGCTGACCTCGTTCGTTTATTTTTTTTTTCTGCTCCTGCTCTCCCGGGGCAGCGTTGGAAAGCAATTATTCATGCAGTGCTACATAATTTGTCCCTACCGGCGGGAGATAGGCACACGTGTAAACACTGCTGGCGTGAAAGAACCCGGTGCCGTCTAGTTCCGCATGCTTCTTCGAAAGTCGCCCAGGCTTCCGCAGCAGCTCCTTAACCACGGCCTCTCCCTCAGCCCATGCGCGCGAACGAAGCAGTCATTCAAGAAGCGCCCCGTGCTACACGAGCACACGCGCGCGGGCAAGCGCGGAACGCAAGGCGAGGGCTTCCCGTTCTGCATAACGAATCTACGAGCGCCGGCTGCAACTTGCACAAGTATACAACGCTCGTTTTCCGTGGTTCTTCTTCGCTGTTTCACTTGCTTGAACTGCAGGCAGCGCACCTCACAAACCCGCGTGCGTCCTGGTTGCTCGACAGTGCCAGCTTGCAAACTACTTTGCTGCGCGTGATGCTGAGGAAGCACGTATAAAGTGGACTGCGCGCCGAAGGCGAGCGGTAGGGAGCCCTGCAGGCGAGAGAACTACGGTTCCCCATCTTTCCTTTACTCCTTTCCTTCCCCAGCTTTGTCTTGACTCGCCTAGATTGCACGTACATAACCGGCCGGCCGCCTAGGCGTGATGCGTTGTACATGGAAGGGTATAGGATGGTCTCGGTGCTGAGGAGAAGGGGAAGGAGCGGAACTGCACGGAAAAGCGTCGAAAGAGAGAGCACGTGCGCAAGTTGAGCGAGAGTTTTTTTTTCTGAGCTCCACCAACACCGTGCAGCATTTCAGAGGCAACGAAGCACGCTCACGCCATCACTGGTGCGCGCAGGAAGTTCGGTACCCTTTCTGCAACGTTTGTCTCACACGTTGAAAGTTGGGTTCAAGCGAGAACATCGCAGCGACAAACTTGACAGTCGCGTGCCGACGTCGGCTTGTCGTTCAAGACAGCATTGGACTCGCCTACGTACACAGAAATGTCCGGCGGAGGAACACAGTGAACTGGAGCAGGTTAGTATACGCTCCACTTGCCAGTGGCCGGCGCACAAGTTCTCCTGCACTGCACACTTTTAGCGAGGGAACGTGCCAGCGTGTGCCCGGGACAACGACTCCGGCGGGGCCACCCTTTGATGAGATTCCAGACTGAGCACGATGCCAGGATCCTCCGGGCGCTGCTCGCATGCCGCGCGCGGTGTGTGCGGTCTCGTAGAGCGCGAGCGAGATCTCCAAGGGGACGAGGGAGACAAGCGGCGCGTGGGTCGTCACGACGCAAGCGGCGGCCGTTTGTTGTCCCGGAACGGGCAGTAAAAGCCAACACCTCCGGCGAACGACGACGACTCTCTGCTGTGCCGGGCAGAGGTACTATGGCCCAAAATATGGGAAAAGATAGTAGAGGAGGGAGGCTGCCCGAACGAAGGTCGAACGAAGCTCGCGTTCTTTGTTTGTTTTTTAGTGCTCGCGAACACTTGACGGTTCGCGCGTGGCAGCGTTTCTACTGTTCTGTTTAATTGGTCTCTTCGCTGTTCATCGACGCGACGTGTCACTGGCGTGACGGCGATGACTCTATGTATACACGAATCTCGTGTCGGTTCACGCAGGAGCGACGAAGTCATTTAGTGGCTTTTGCCGATGCTCGCCCGCCCTGACGTCTTTTGCGAACGTCGAAACGAGCTAACTCGCTCGAATCTTGGAGTCCGCTTCTTCTGTCTTTCTCATTGTTACAATGTCAAAACTTGCTTGACTGCATGGTCTTGCCTTTTTTGGGGTATCTAAGTACTTATGCAACACCCAGCTCAGAGTTTTTTGATTTCAAACAAAAAAGAAGTGATGCACCATCCATTTAAAAATTTTATGGCGCTACCTTGGAAGCCATTCTTACCGCTGTTCTGGATGTAGAGCGATAAAACATTGATATTACGTAGATGGGTCTTTGACTTTAAGAGATTGGCGCTTCGGCAAAACGACTGCTGACCGCTTTGAAAAGTGTACAGGGCCGGTATTTTGTATCGATGCCTTTTCCGATTCTATGCTTTTTCAGGCTTTTCGCGCTTGGCCAGTGGTCAGAGCGACGGTCTGCCCACATTATCAACGGGATCAGGCGGCCGTGTATGGTGGATGATAAGAATAGCATAGAATAAGGCATAAGGCATCGCTACAAAATAGCGGCCCAGATTTGTCTGCCGGGACGCTACCAAAACGAACTGCTCAGACTTCACGAGGAAGAGTAATATTTACCCGCTTTAGTAATCCCCTAATAAAATCACGCCAATATGAATATGGTGAAGAAGTAAAATTCTCTCTTAGCAAAAACAACGTGGAAGGGGAAAGGAACTCGCTAAAAAAAAAGAAAAAAAAACTTGGCTGCAACTTTCTGCTTCACAGTATTTTTGTTCTGTTTTTGTTCATTATTTGGCATCACGCTAGACTACTTGATTATCCACTGGCAAGCTCCAAAAACAACTGCAGCTGTTCTCGACTTGGCAACAGGGCGACCGACGCCGCTGGAGCGTTGCCAAAAGGTGGCGTGTAGAGGGCGACCTCCGAAGAGCGACAGCGCACCCCTCGTTCCGCTTCCAAGTCCACTGTTTATGTTAAATGCTTTTTTTTTTTTGCTTTGTTAACTATTTCCATTTTTTGTGTTTGAAAGTTGTTTCTGCCGCGCTCGAATAAATAAATGTGCTTGTTATTATGTTCTTGGTATGTGACCCGGTAGCCTTAAGTAAAAGAGGTCTGTGTTTGCAATGCGCCGTGTGCAAACCCCCAGACAGGGTCATTCAATTTGAAGGTTGAAGGTTGAAGGTTTATTTCCGCAACGGGTGTTGCGAGGACAGCCAGGGAAAAAGCTGTATAGACAGCTTGAGAGGTCCTGGCTTCCTCTTACAGTGAAGCATTGACGGCGGCGGAGTACAACATCAAACAAAACATGAGGAGAAAAACAAATAAAACAAAAAAACACGTACGTTCGGTACAGAGAATGAGACATGCACGTTCAGTACGCAGTACATTGTACTTGTACAGTACAAAACTACACGAACATTTGGTGCAATTCTTTCAGAGGAATATTGGATAAATCAATATTCTCGTAGCAGTACAAATGGTTCAGAAGGGTCGGTAAGGTATGCTGCAACATTTGTTTGCCATAGTTTGTGCGGCATTTCTTAACATTCCAAGGTTCTGTTGTACGGGTATCATACACAGTTCTGCTCTGCTCTAACCCAGCAAGTCTAAGGAAGGAGTCATCATTTTTCTTCATGGCGAGTTTATATTTATAGCACAGTCTGTAGTTATACATGGACTTCATCTGTATAATGTTGTGTTGATGGAAAAGGCCTGCAGTGTGGAAGAAATACGGCACTTTACATGCAATGCGTATAATACGTTTTTGTAAGACAGTGAGTTTGTTAATGTTTCCAGCTGTTGTTGTTGCCCACACCATACATCCGTAGTTGGCTATGGAAGAGAACAAAGAGTGGTAAAGTAACAAGTTAACTGATGTAGGAAAATTAAAGCAATTGCGGCGCATGATACCAACTGTTCTGGAAAGTTTCTGAACTACGTAATTAATATGATCATTCCACGACATATCTGCTGCAAAGTAAACGCCCAGAGTTTTCACAGACTGCACAAATTCTATTCTGGTATTGTTTAATTCAATTAGAGGAGGTTCAAAGTGTTTGTGACGTGGGTGAAACATGACTGCTGCAGTTTTGCTAACGTTAATTCTTAAGTGATTATCAGCCGCCCAAGTATTTATTTCTTTTAAGGTTTTATTAGCTCGATTTGCGAGATCAGCAGTTGAAGTACCCGAAAAAAACAAGCTGGTGTCATCTGCGTAAATTATATACTTAGCAGTGCTGTCGATGTGGACAATATCATTGACATAAAGAACAAAAAGAAACGGACCCAAAATGCTCCCTTGCGGAACGCCGGAAGCTACTGCTTTCAACTGGGAGCATTCACCGGCAATACTAACAAACTGAGACCTATGTCGCAAGTATGAGGCAATCAGCGTATGGGCTATCCCTCTAATACCGTAATGATCCAATTTTTTAAGCAGCACAGAGTGATTAACAAGGTCGAACGCCTTTGAAAAATCTAGAAATAATCCTAGTACCATGTTTTTTGATTCAAAATTTTCTAGTATGAATTCTTTTTGAGCAAGGAGAGCTAACTCAGTAGATCTGTTTTTACGAAAGCCATATTGAGCTGAAGTGATAATGTTGTGTCTTTCACTAAAACAAGATAGCCGTCTAAGAATAACTTTTTCGAGGCCTTTAGAAAACACAGGTAAGATGGATATCGGGCGATAGTTTCCCACTACATTTTTGTTCCCTTTTTTATATATTACTATAACTTTTGCCCTTTGCATAAGACGCGGGAAAACGCCGGAAACTAAAGATAAGTTGAAGATATGGGCAAGGCAAGGTGCAAGAATGTCGATAGTAAATTTTATAGGCTGTATCTGGAAACCTGCCGCATCTGTAGCTTTACTACTATTGAGTGATAAAAATTCTGTAATTACTTCATTTACTGTAACCGGCATTAGAAATATTGTTTCGCTATTTCGGGCACTCATATTAGACAGATTTACATCGCTGTTTGATGTGTCCGCAAAAGAAAGAAAGTAGTCATTAAAGGCATCTGCTAGGTCAGCACCTTTTAATTCAATCCCTTCGTAAATAATTTTTGTGGTCGGTTCGGAAGAATTACCAAAGATAGATTTTAAAACCTTCTAAACTTTTTCGGACTGCCCAGCAGTTGAATTAAATTGGTTATAAATATATTGCTTTTTAGCGATGCGAAGTTGCTTTGTAACGAAGTTCCTAAATTTTTTGAACGTTTTGAGCGCTTCAGGACACCTACTTTTTAAAAACAGTCTGTAAAGTTTATCTCGTTTTCTTATCAATTGCAACATATCTTTGTCGACCCATGGTTTTCTACTTTTCTTTGATTGGGAGAATTTCTTCAGTCGAAAGGAAGCATTATAAATGTCAGTAAATATCTCTAAAAATTTTTCGTATGCTTCATCAGGGTCGGTTTCCTCAAAAACATGTTCCCAGTTAAGAATAGATAAGCGTTCCTTGAACTCGCATAACGTCTGATCATTTATAACTCGATAAAATGACGTTTGGTCCGCTTGTCGTTGGGAATTCGGAGTGAGATTGACAGATATGAAAATTGGCATGTGATCACTCAGAACATAAGCGATGGTGCCAGATTTCAAGCTATCTGTTTTGAAGTTTGTTATGAAGAGATCTAAAAGTGTTTCTGATTCTGTCGTAATCCGTGTAGGTGACATGATGACATTTTCACAGCAGTGAACGTTAAGTAAAGTATTGAACTCGATTGTTGTGTTATTATTGGCCAGCATGTCAATGTTAAAATCGCCACCTAAAATTAACTGATATTGGTTCATGTTAACAAATTCTAGGAATGAATCAAGAAATAAAAAAAGCTCAGCAGAACTGCTACCCGGTGGACGGTAGCAGACACAAAATATCCTTGTGCCAGACTTGACTGCCAAGACTTCATAATGGGGCGTGATACAAGAAAATTCAGGCAGCATTTCCGATTCCATAAGATTCGAAACTAACATTGCAACACCACCTCCCCTTCTTATGGATCGGTTCATATAGAAACACTTATACGTCGGTACAACATAAACGTCACCTTCACAAGTAAACCACGTTTCCGAAAACATAACAACATTGAAACGAGTTTCCACTTCGCCGAAAAAACAGTCAAGTTCTTCTTGCTTATTTCGGCCAGATCTGAGATTAACGTGAATACAAGAGCAGCAATGAGGATTATCAAGCTTAATGGAACTATGGAGGTCAGAAAGAGGAACTAATTCAGTAAAAAAAGACATTGAAGAAAGAGTGCCGCGTACTACCGCACATTACTGGCCTCACAACTGGTCTAAATCTGCTGCACAACGAATGACAATCGCAGAATCGTATTGTTTCCTTCTAATGAACACTTTTCCATTCCGGTGCCAAGCATACTGGTACTCATTTTCACCTGCCCAAGTTTTTGCATAGCGCAACAGCTCACGGCTTTGACGCGTCATGTTTTCAGTGACTGAAACATCCGATTGAGCATCTCTTAAGGCTGTCCGCTTTTGAAACCACATGTCACGAGTTAAGAGCTTTGAAAACCGTACAATAATCCCGGGCACCTTGCCTGGCTTTGAAGGAAGTCTGTGCACAACATCGACGTCGTTCGAAGTGAGCTCTGGTAAATTCACAGATTTTGCTACATCATTTATCTTTTCCATCAGATTCTCATCATTGGTCACAGGTATGCCATGCACCTCAAGATTCAGCTTCCTATTTCGCCACTCGAGATCGTTCACAGTCATTTTCAACGACTCCACATCATCAGCGTCGACTCTGGTCTCAAGGGCACTGACACGTTTCTTTAAGGAACAAATTTCTTTATCATGTTTCACTTGTTGCTCAAGTATATCATCGTATTTTTTTGACATTAGTTCGATGGATTTCTTCACTTCATTGACTTGGTCAGGCAGGCCAGCAAGAGCATCAAGTTTTTGAACTATGCCGGCTAAACAGCTAGCTAGGTCAGGCTGCGTACTGGGTGCGTCAGAACTTCCTGCGTTTGTTTTACGGCAGTCTGGACATCGCCACGCTTCGTTGTAAGCGCTTTAAAAGAAACATAAAGGGTGAATGAGCACGAAAATATAAAGCAAGGGGTTCCTCAGCTGAGGATAGTTCGGCAACAATGAAAAATATGTGGCACAACGGTGCATTCGGTTTACAAGTAACTTTAGCCACATGACGGATTTTCTACGTATCTTTTTTTTTTTCAAGGTAATGATTAAGAGACGAAGCGGTGTTTCTGAAAGAGATGGCACAGCAATAGAAACAGACAGCGCGAACCAGAAAGCCTATGGAAAGAACCGAGGTTAAGCCGCCACACTGCATGCCTAACAACTGTGCGTTTTTACTTACGAGCTTTTACTTTCTCGGCTAGTCTTATGCGATTGACTGGACGAAAAAGTTTATTTCCGCCCGCAAAAGTTTTTTGACGGAAAGACCCTATTCGCTACGCAGAGCTGAAACTCGATGCCGAATGAGTTTTTCTCTAAGCTCTTTATCTTGCGCTTTGTGAGTTCCAGCGCATTGTTCGTGCGTCGTATTGCACCGTGATGGTGTCATGTTCCTTTTTACGACACTGGACAGAGTCGCGTTGCTGATTTCGCTTCGGGGAAACCGGAATACGGGAATAATTTGCGTGCTGCGGCGGCAATGCTTACTGCTTTCGACCAAAATGTAAGAGAGAGAGAGAAAGGAAAAACGAAAGAATGAAAGTGCAAGAAATACATATCAAACGTGGCCGTCAAACCACGTAACACGACCGCGGTAAGTTGTGAAAACAACTGGGCTGTTTGTGTAGTTTGTACGACAGCTACAAACTTTTCTAGGACTGATTCTGATTGGTTTGTCGCCCGTTTTTATAAAAAGCCACCAAGAAGAAGGGCCGTCATATGTTTTCGTAACTTGTTTTTTCGGTGCTTCTTGCACGTCAGGCAAAAATAAATAAAGAGAGAAAAATACACTGTTTTAATGGCCGCATGAACGGCATTGTTTCAACTGCTGGCTGTCTGTTTTCAATGCTGCACCATTATCATGTCTTCATCGTGAATTAGATTGCGAGAACACTGTACTGTGTGCTGTAAATGAAATCACTTTTTATCGTAAATCCTCTTTATGATAATTCTCTTTATTACGAAATGAATGGCAAATACGTGCTGAAAAATGAATACGTATTTTGATTCATGACAAAAAAAATTAAAGGATATTTCTCAAGTGAGCGCACCTCCAATGTCTTTCATGTTCTTACCAGTTTTCGCGCTTCAATGCGAAAGGCATCTAGGGAATCTTCTATATAAGCATGCTGTTCCTTAATTTCGATTAATATATTATCATCCGACAGAGTGAGTTGTTAATACCCGTAATAATATACACTTGGCATCATAGTCACGAATAACGAATGACAAAATGAGTGAAAATTGAATCGAATCTCGAATCTCAGCAAGACAAATAAAGTGAAATTGAAACTAGGATGAAACTGAAGCTTTACACAACCCAGCCCTAGCTTACAAAACTAGACATATGAACTTCTATGCCCTTGTTATTTACGCGTTTAATATCCTTCTTAGTAGTTCCGTCTGAATTCGTTACGAGGCTGGAGTCATCAGGACGAAGTTTGCTGAATACTCGTGAGAAAAGTACGAACATACAGACGAGAGATAGCAAGGCCTCTGGTGCGTGGCAAAAAATAGCGACACGCGGGGCTTCACAGGGAGTCCCTGTCGCGCGCCACTCTATTTACACGCGCTAGATATGACGGCGCGTCTTTCTCCTCCTGTGACCTTCCGTGAAGCTCGGTGGGTCCCTCCCAATGTTCTAAAATACGGTGCCCCTATCTTTAGGTGCCAAAGCTACGCAAGAGGCCACGGCGCAGGCAACACACGCGAGCCTTCTTACTTTTGATTGAACTGGATTCGACATTGGAAACAAGTGAACCACCAGTCATGATCATGCCGGCGCTTGCAAAGCAGCATTTCTGTATAGCACGTGGAACGTATTAAATTTGTATTCACTTCCACTTAAGAGGAAGCTTTAGCTCGGTTGTTCCTATCTAAATACCTGTGAAAGGAGAATTCGTTTTTCTCGGCAACCCCTCCACCAAATTTGGCGAGGTTTGTTGCAATTAAAAGAAAACCATAAAATCTAGTGAGCGTTGGTTTTGATTTGTTGATTTAGATTGTTAATGTTTTAATAAAAATTGGCAAAAATGAAAAAAAGTTGAGAAAATGAAACTCAAGTTTACAACTCTCTAACTCAGCAATGAAAAACGATATCACAGCTCTGTGAATTGTATTTAATAGTACATATAAAGCGGACAAAGTTGATATGTTACACATGGAGCTAAAAAAATTTAGTAATACGGAAATGGAGCTTTTGCAGAAGCCTTGCGGACAACTGAATGAATTCCCGAAGAATATAAAATGATATATTGAATTTATCCGCTTTCAATGATCTGATGGATGCCGTTTACAGAACCCTGACATCTTTTCTTGATGGAGAGTTATTAATTTTCAAACTTCATGCATCTATTTTTTTGTCAAACTTTTGAATTTTCGAAAATCTTTGTAACAAGATTCAGGCCATAAATCGAAATTCCGCATCACACAGTAACTAGAATTTAACTTTCTCTCTCAAATGGAAGAAATTTCAATTTCTGTCCAGGTAGTACTTCACAAATACGTTTTCGCGTTTTACATGTATTTGAATAGGCCACGTCCGAGTTAGGCCCGAGCTAAAGCTCCCTCTTAAGTCTGGCAACATTATAATTTCCCTTCTGACCCTTTCTTTCCGAGTAAGGCAATAGAAGACGCGTGGTTGCAGAAACTGTGGGGTATATTACTGCGTTCTTATGCTGCATCATCACTCTCTGTTCCTTTGCTTTGACTGTCTTTTATCTTTTCAGGACGCTCAGTGTCTCTCAGGGACTTCACGTATGCGACCCAGTCTGCTAATTTTCTCTGTAATAAATTTCCCTAGCTGCTTTTATCATTTCTACCATGATCATATGACTACGCTTTTGCGTCTGCCAACATTGCCGTTCAAAACTTACGCTTCCGTTTATCGGAGTAAACCATCGTAAAAATGGCGACCAAAGCAGCCTCATATAATAATGGAAATCAACAAGTCGTGACCTATGTCTGGGGGAACAACACACGTCCTGTGAACACGGTGGTAATATAGCGCGTCGTTCTCACCTTTATCCATTACCTCACGGTTTTGCAAGTTCTGTTATTCTGGCTCTAGTACTAAATACAGCTTACATACCTTCCTTCACCAGGCTTATGACCCCGGTGCCACATTTCGGCTCTTCGCTGATGTTTCTACATTATTGTCGCTATACTATACTCGATTGTATTTTTTTTACCTCACCTGGGGAATTGCTTTCAGCAAGGTAAATTTATTGAGTGCTCACTCATTTTTTTTAATGCCGTAAGAATATGTGTTTCTCTGTGTTTACGTGGGCGGTATGATATTAAAAGCAATTTATTCGCCCAGAACATTTCTTTTCGTACGCCACCAAAGTAAGCCAAACATGCTTTCCCTTTACAAGAGGGCCAAGCTTGAGTAATAAACAAATGAAGCGGTGTAATATCCAGTCACGACGACTTCTAAGAAAGCTTGATCGACATGCGCACCCCATTTTCGGCCTCTTTATTACGTGAAAGCGCGCGTCTAGCCTTTCTAGCATACCGCTGCTGCTCATGAAATTCTAGCGAAATATTTTGCGTGGGCGAAATCTAAAGAAAGTACACAAATGAAAAAAAAAATATATTCGTAAACAGATAAGCACTCTGGAGTGCAGGGGACAACGCCGAAGGGGAGGCTTGCCCACCCATTTCTCGCTCAATACTGCCCCATCACTCGCATCAAAAGCTCAGGTCCCCGTGGAAAGGCGAAGCTCAGGACAGAGACGAGAGAACGCGCAGATAAAGCTAACAAACAACAGAAATAAGATAATCAAGAAAGAGACAAGTGTAAAGAAGAGGTTTCAAGGCACACCTCATTTTCTAGTAAATAACCCGCGGGTCCAAACGACGCCGTGCCGCTTTTGGGTTTCCTTTCAAGCGGCTGTGTCGAAAGGCGTCGCAAGTGCTTCAGCTTCACCGCGTGACAACAACAATTTTTGTCCCCGCGGCCTTTCTATGCAAACGATACCGTCGCTCGCATGCGATAATGCAAGGGAGACGCAGCCGCCACTCGACATGCCACCGTCCCATGTCAAGGGCTTCCCGTATAGAGGGAGAAAAAAAAAAGGAATATTGAGCTACAAACCAAATCAGACGAAAAATAAGGCGACAAAAGAAACTGAAGAAGTAACACTTGAAAATAAAGAAATAACGTCAAATAGGTGGCTTCCAACGTAAGGGCAGTGGCGGCACGTGCCGGCGATTTGAAGATCGAGCTACCGCGTGCGCTTTGCCCGCCCATGCGATCAACGGAGCGAGGACTGCACGTTCACAGAGTTAGGCAATCAAGCACGAACGTATAAAGCTAGCAGCGAGGCAACGGCAAAACCGCACCACATTACCTGTCGTTGTAGTGGCAGTTAGAGCGTATAGCGCGCGGCCCACAGTCGAGCAAGCAGCGCGATGTTTTAGGAAGAACGGTGGCGCAGGAAGAAAGCCTCCTCCTCCTTCTCAGCGAGAGCGCGAACTTCGAGAAACGCGACTTGAAGACGCGAGAGACTCGCGGCTTCCTTCTTCCTGAAAAAAAAAACGAAAATAAAGAAGTAAGAAAGCGCGCGCCAGATAGCTTGAGCGCTGAAAAACCCGGAAAGGCCTTTCGTGGCGCCGCAGAGGTAAACAAGTGGTGTGTATTGTAGCACCAACGTAACGGAAAAGCAGAGAGGCGCCGCGGAGAGAGAGGCGAGACTTGGTTGCACGAACGTGGAACGGCGAAAAGCAAGGGAGCTCGACTCTGCGGCACGGACAAGTGGCACGCAGCTCCCCGAAAGCAGGTTGCGCGCTGTTGAGATTGGCGGAGAGAATGCGTCAAGGGGGGCTTCCTCCGAGATGCCGACGGGGAGTCCTGACGGACGGGCAGGTGTGTGCTGTGGGTGCGGAGTTGGGATTCTCTTGCGAGTATCTTGCTCCCCGGCTTGATGCGTGGCGTTCGAGGCCGCTCACCGAAATAGAATGTCACGAACGCGCAGCAGTGCGCCCCGTCTGGGTCTCTGGCGCACCCGACCCGTCATCTGGCGCGAGAGCGCCTCGCAGCTACTGGCCGGATTCTCTGTGGCGGTGCTCGAAAGCGTTGCATAAAGTGCGGTCGTCGTCGCTTCTCTAGACTCGAGCTAAAAAGCGGAAGGGAACGTCGGCATGAGGTCGCGCGCGCGCCGGGTTAGAAGTGTCGCGTTGCGCTCTTCTGCGGGTTTTTCGCAATGCTGGGGAAAGTGAGACCGGCTCGAGACTTTCTCGCCGCGTCGCGCAGAGCGCATTCCCCGCCGTGCGTTGAAGTCTCGCCATGCGAGCACTTGCGAGAAACGCGGGTAAATAAACCGGGAATCTTTGTTTTCGGCAGCGTGCGCAACGGCTCCTGAATATGCGCTGCAGGGAAGTTGCGCTATGCGATCTCTATTTCTTTCTCCACTCCGATATTTTAATATATATTGTCCCCACGAAGAAGGTGTTGTGCAATGCTATCCACTGGCGTCACTTTTCTTGCCTTTGTGTTTTCTTTTTATTTGCAGCAACAGTCACATCAGTTTTCACGCATGCAGAGCAGCTTACGTTAAAAGAAAGAAACATTATGAAATTTAATATTCATCCCCCCTTGGAACTTCCCGAATGCCGCAAGGCACGTGATACTGCAACTGACATTTATAATTTCATGTTTTTCTGGTGTTATCAAGGGAATAATGAAAGCGATATTGGAAGGCTTTTTTTTTTGCCTCCTTATAAAACGCCTGTGCACTTGTTTTTCGTACCAGCAAGATATGTGATAGTAATCATGCTCAATAATAGTCACTGTATAATAATGTTCTTTCTAACTTTATAAACCACTTACGAACAAAATGCCGCGTAGGAGACATTCACCTCTACTTTGTCAACTTGCTGGCACCCCGTGTATGTAGCAGTGGTGCCATGTAGTATATTACATTCACTTTAGCAGTCTCTCATCTTTCGTAAGCCATCTTTTTCTCGGTCGTATTGCAGCCGACGTCCAATAAATGAAGGCTGCATTCCGAGCTTGAACGGCTCAACATGGTCTCTGCATTGTGAAGGGTTGGCTAAGAATCTGTCGACCTGGAGCTTCCACGCACTCCACAGTGCATCGACACTAAAGGGTATAAGGTGAAAGCCTGCCCAACGTCTGTGCAAACTAATGAGCTTTACGTCACCACGCATTTTCTCACAGATGTTGCATACACCCCTTTAGTTTTGACAATCCTAGGTCGGGACTGAACATTGCGAATTGGAGCGATGCTCCTAATCTTCTGCCTGCACGCCTAAAGCCCTATAACTACGTTGAATGAGAACCCCGTATTTATTATGTTTGCTACTTGAAGTGTTTTCCAGCCACCTTTTAAAAACTTATATAATGCCGATGAACAGGCTTATGTCTGCAACTCTTCGCCACGGCACAGGTCACAACGCACTTGCATGGCTAAGTTTCTTCGCAGGTTTCATGCACAGGGGAAAGCGATTATGTAAAATACAAGATTAGCTAATCACAATGAAGTTGTGTTGGTCTGCGTTGAAACTAAGGTAGCACAAAAAGAAAGCTAGTGTTTTTTTCAGCGTGTTGCCTTTCTATTTGTCTGATAATTAAAGTTTCTTTAAAGACGCCTTTTGTAGTATTTCTTTGTACAGTACATTATATTTAGAGTACTCAATTAGCACTTCACTAAGCCTCTCATGGCTGACATTCCAACATGTGCGTTGCATCTCCGTAGTATTTTTATTTCATCTTTAGTATATCGTTTTTTTTTTTTAAGGAACAGGCGGTGATCAGCATGGCCGGATCATCTATACCAGTGGCTCGTTTGTTTATTCCTGATTACTTTTACGTTGCTCCATATTATGACGAACATCATCAGCATGAGGTGCCAGCGAAGATTAAACGCATTATACATACAATATTCGTCCAAAGTCGGTGAGCTGCTAATCTCAGTAGTTACGTGCGCTAGCACACTGCAGTTCGCCGCTAGTTCTTACGGGTTGCTGCATTCAGCAGGCGCAATAACGTAAGCGCTGTTGCCGTCTTCACTTTTGTCCATTTCTTCGTTGTTTGCTTTCGTTTACGATCAAGCATCATGCCGCGCGGAAGGCTTTTCCCGAGCTTTGCTCTTCATCTTCCGCCAACGGAACCACGTGCTGGCCGCGAAGGATTCTTGGCCGTTTTTGTTGCCTGCTGGGCCCATCGCTCCACTGCCTTTTATGACATCCCGAGGGGCCGGGCGATGAACAAAAAGAAAAAGAAAGAAAGAAATTGAAGGAAAATGAATGCAGGAATGTGTGATATAGAAACGGCGGAAGAGAGAGTGGACAAAAAGCAGACCAAGGACGTGCTTCGGAGTAGTGTCGGCTTTGTTTCGGCCGCTGGACCGCTGCTGTCAGCGACCATTCGTTCCACGCTCTGACAAACAGAATGAAACCGGCACACCCGGCGCGAAGCAGTAATGCTTGGGCACGGGACCGTGCACCAGTTCGCACAAGTTTGAAGCTTAGGGGAGTGGCGGGGAACATTTCTCGCCAGCGTTAGGTGCCCAGAGCGCAGTTTATGCGACACGCCAGGCCCTGTCATTCATACACAGCGCTATACCAACAATGGGGACGCTGAGGCTGTGCTTTCCGCATACGCATGGTGAGCGAGACAGGAAGTTTTTCATCTCTTCGGCTTTACTCTTAACGGCCATAGTGGCAGATAGGTTAGAGGGACATACTTACGTTTCCTTTTGCTTTTTCCTTTTTTTTTCGACTAGTGCATTAAGAGACTCTGGAATCCATTTTACACAAAAGCAAAATGCATCCCAAAGTTGCATGCGCTTTGTCCATGCACGTGCTTGCAGTACACGAGGCCGCCAGGCTCATTTGAGGGCCCGACTGTATTTACGCTGCAAATTAAATAGTGTGCGTGAATTATCTGCGCCCATATCTTCTTGTATCGTGTATAGTAGCAAACTGGACAAAGCGTAGTTAACCTCCTTGCTTTTCCATCACTCTGTCTTGCTCTCTCTCTCTCTTCCTATAGCACGGCTGCGTTGGGATGGCTGTTCGTACTAAGAAAAGGTGATAATGTAGCTAGGCTTTTCTTTTATTTTTTTCGTACATTGTTTGCGGTATGATCATAGCCATCGAGTACTTGCTCTGCGTTTTTCCGCGTTGCGACATTGGTTGCCTTCGGAGTACGTTGAGCCGAGTGTATTTTATAACATCTTCAGAAAGGAGGCCTCTCAGAAGCAACGAAGTGATTATAATGACTGTTTATGAGCTTTACTACCACAGCGATCAGTTGTACACTTTACACAAAAGAAATGCACCTTCTGCCGCTTACCTTGTACCGAAAAACCAACTGTCGTCTATACTGTGCTCCTTTCTTTTCTTTAATACTGTGAGTACTGGTACTATCAGGTCAGGAACGACGTGTGAAATCGCCTTTTAACAGGAAAATAACGAACGCTGAGTTTTAAATAAATGCACGTCAGATAAGTGCCGATATTGTTTGGCGACCAGATAAGTAGCAAATGTTGTACAATTTTTAGAGTGTATACAGTTGTGCTATGCGTTATTTTGGTCGCTGACTGCGGTTACTCTCGCTACCATTCCCTTTTTGTGTTTACTTACCCACTTGCGGCATGGAGAGGGTAACAGCATGGCTGTCTGGATTACCTACTGTGATATCTGTGATCCCGCTCGCTGTCTGTATGGCACTGGGTATTTTCGCTTCTCATAAGGCTATCCGAAACATTTAGATGTACCCACGAGGAACTGCCCTTCGGACTTTGCTAACACCATCCAGTTTCAAGTGCGTCAGCCATAACATACCCGCCAACCTGCGAACTTTAAAATTCGTAAAACTTTTCAAGACACGACACGAAGGAGGAGGGGGACAAAGAAAGAATATAATGCATTTTATTTTAATGCACAATGGCAGCACGAGGGGGAAGGAAAGAGAAAAGCAGAAGGCAGGAAGGTTGACCAGAATAACGTCCGGCTGGCTACCCTACACCGGAAGAATGGGAAAGGGGGAAAACAAAGACAACAGGGAGAGAGAGGAAGGAAGGAAAGAAGGATATTGCGGTGAGTTCGCTGACGTGTGTGGTATTACATAAATTGCATTAATAGTCACAGATAGTCGCACAAGCCCGTCGTCCTTAAGAAGCACAAAAGCACCTTCACCGCTTTATAGGCCGACGGGCGATAGGGGCGGTGTTCCAGCAGCACCTGCATAGAAAGTGGCTGATTGTCCAGTTTATTTGGAAAGCTTTGGCAAGTTCTTGTCTCTTTCGGGTGTATCGTGGACAGTGGTACTGCAGGTGGTCGACGTTTTCTTCGGTGCCACAGACCTCGCATGCTGCGCTGTCAGTCACTCCAATTAATGTAGAGTATGTCTTTGTGAATGCAACTCCCAACCAAAGTCGACAGAGAAGTGTAGCTTCACGTCGAGTAAGTCCGAGTGGAGCTCGCAGTTGCAGGGAGGGGTTTAGTCGATGTAGTCGTGTAAGTCGTAAGTTTGGCGAGTTCCACTCGGTCAATGTGTGACTGCGTGCCAGGTGTCGAAGCTGCCTTAGGGCGTCTGTCCTCGAAAGTGGAATTGAAACGCTGTGCTCTTCTTGATGTGCTGTGCGAGCAGCGTTATCGGCGGAATCATTGTTACTGATTCCACAATGGCTAAGTACCCATTGAAAGACGACCTCGTGACCTTATTGTTGGGCGTGATGGTAAAGTTTTGCGATTTCGTATGTCAATTGGTCATGGCATACGTGTCAGAGAACTGACTGCGTGCACTGTAATGCCGGTTTTGAATCACAGAACAACGCCCATTTTGTAGGTCTTTAAGAATCAATGAATTCCAGTGCTCGACGCAGGGCCGTTAGTTCTGCCGCCGTTGAGGTCGTGACATGCGATGTCTTGGCACCACCAGAACTGCACGACGTAGTCGATCCATCGGTATAGATGTGCACGTGGTTGCTGTACTTTTCATGCAGAAGAAGTAAGCTAAGCTGTTTTAGAGCAGGGGCCGGTGTGTGTGAAGTGATTTTAGAAAAGGAAACGGAAGAGATGAGTGCAGCGCCGTAACTGTCTCTCACAGGAGGACATCTCAACAGCACTGCACGGGAAAGGGGGGAACGGGAAGAGAAAGATGAAGGAGAGAAAGACAGGAGGAACGTGGCAAGGGGAAAAAAAATGTGAGAGCGGGGCTCAGAGCCGCGCTCTCAAGTGCGGATCTGTCTTCTTCTGTAGTCGTGGAATCATTATATGTACTTTTGAACGGCTCATACACCACGGAGGAAACGCTGGCTTGGCCGCAGGTGCGTACCCTGAAGTAAACGACGCGCGATGTGCACTGACAATACCGCTAAATGTCGAGCAGGGCCTTGCAGCAGTGAGGCTCGCAAAGTGGTGGGAAGGGGTCCTAGCATAATGCCTGAGATGCATACGAATTGTCTCAACGGTAATGTGCGTCGTTATTTGGTAATCCTGGGCAAGGGCAATGGTTTCAGCCGTTGATGCACTGCGTGGTAAGCCAAGACATATTTTAAGGGCTTGGGCTTGAATACTCTGAATCGTACGCAGGTTAGTCTTGCAGGTGTTGGATATTCTATTAGATGTATACGCACTTTATTAACGATGACAGATATCTTTACACGCACTTCATGCGCAGCAGCCAAACTTGGAACAGCAAAAAAAAAATTTACAATTACTAAATTGCGCTTAGATCACGGTGACTTGTTCAGTGACTTTGCAGTTGCCAGTTTTGCCTGCTTCAGGAAATTTTCTGTATACCCTTGCTCGAAGGACGGTAATTGCGCTTGCGTTCTTTCGCCATCAGAATACTCGCAACAGCAGGTTCGAAGACCTGCGAGTGACACTATTCCACAAACATTGCTTATTTTTTGTAAAACGACACAACTTTCGGAAAATCCTAGACCGAGCCCAAATTCGTAAACAATACGGGAAATTTGCTAGGGTTGGCTAGTATGTCCAGAACGATTAGAAGCCATTATAACGATAATGTACCGCTTTCAGATGTCCATTCCATGCCAATCAGCTTAGCCACTCTGATGAACTATATACAAGAAATCTGTTACTTTCGCTATTCGCACTGGCACTTGTCTGTTAGAAGTGCCACTCGAATCCTATTGAGTGTCTCTGAAAGTGTGTCACTCTGCGCCTGTGCGAGATACTTGTGCTTCAGGTTTTTTCTTATGTTGACTCATGCTAATTGACTACATTTAGATATTTCGCATTGGTCAGTTCTTTCTGAAATTGCCAGCGTGTGTGCTATTTTTGTTTCATTAGAAGCTATCCTGCAAAAAGGGACACTCTGAGCGGAATAAGTGCGCCAACATCTTTCTATAGTCACGTAGTTAAACAGAAGCTGTGCATCGCATGTTTCTAAATTTGCATTTCACAACGGTCGCTATACCTTTTTTTTAATCTATTCCGTTTTCACCTACAGTCTCTTCCTAGCTCGCATTCGCCCTCTGCGATTGTGTAGACTTATTGACCCTAATTTTTGGAACGTACATACGTAAAAGTACATTTTTTTGCGTATATTCTTATCTCGACAACGGTACATGGGCTAATGGATCCTTGCTAACGCATATTGCTGCTGCTGCCACTGCTGCTTTAAGTCTGCGCCACCTTGCCATTTATTCCGCTTTTTGGACAACCACCTCTCTTTGTAAGCTTTATACGCACCGGCCTTTATAAGCTATCTCCTCTTTTTACGTGGTCGATTGTTTCAAATCTACCATGGCTCGAAAGCTCGTCTATCTCCCTACGTACTTACGGTGCAGCTTTCTTCTGCGCTTCATCATTTCCGTAAAGTTAACAAAAGAGACACAATTTCCAAAGCGCTCTCTCTCTCTTTCTTTCTTTAGCGGCTGATAGCTATCTCTCTGTGAGTTATACGTTCGACACACTTTAGACGGCACTCACGAAGGCGTAAGCACCATGGCTCCTTGTCTTCAGTCTTCTGCTCCAGTTTATGCTCTTTTTTTATTTTTATTTTTTTGTTATGTGATAAGAGCTCTTTTGTTATTCGTCTACCGAACGTTGTACGCGCGCCTCACTCGTTTCAGCACGGTTCCTTGAGTGCGATGTCCGGCACAACAGCAGAACGAACACTACGCAGCGAGTAGCTTCTTTGCATAACGTCTCCCCTGACTCACCATCTCGACGTCTCCATCCGCACCATGAAAAATTCAGCCTGCCCTCTCCCGAAGTCATCTCGGCAATTTGTTTTGTCGTGAAATCATTGCTTCACGCCCAGCTAGACGCTATTGAGTTCTTTAGAACGCGTGCGCTTTCTTTGTAAGGCGCGTCAGTCGCACAGACAGGCAATCTTCGAGAAGCCTGAAAGTTTGGCTTTGTGCAATGTTGATCGCTTGCCACTACGTAACGAATTCAGTTTTTGTTAAACCTCCGCGAACCTTTTGAAGGCCTCACCTTCAGAGGACTTAAGAAGGAGTGAATGATCCTTCAATTCGGTCTTCTAAACGGACTACACAATGGAAACAGGCGAAATCTGAAATAATTAAAGATTACAATAGTAAAATAACATAGAATGCATCAGTACCGAATTGAGGTAATACCCTCCATGGGCTGTTGTTATGATTTGCTGTAAAATCTTGCTTGACGCGATCAGGAAAGCACAATGCATGCGCCACTAATGGCACACTTGTCAATGCCTTTAACTTGTCTCACAATATGGATCTTTACCTTTAGCAGCATTATGCTGCATGTCACTAGCTGTCATTAGTATTTACACTGTGCTTTGTGGGCAAGAACATCCGTGCGGTAAAATAGCACGTCGTACACATCAGGAAAAGCCTATTATAAGTATACTGCACGATAATTGACGCTTACAGTGTTCTCCAATTTGCCCGGTCATGCAGCACCCGAACCTATCATATTCCTGCAAATTTCCTAATGTCATACACTTCCGGCACTCTCAACTGTGCTTTCCATTCCTTGGGACCCATTCCCCTAACCTAATAGATCACCATTTACCACTTTCGCACATGGTTCTGGGCATATAACTCAGCTATTAGATGCGCTTAATTTTGATCAAGTATTGAGTGCTGCGAGCGCCCTTTACTTTATCTTTATATATCGGGGTGGAGCGCTATACTCGTTTCGTACATATGATTACCTCCCTAGAAATTATACGCCTGCCGAGAAGCTGCTATCGCTTCCTTGGTGTTTGTCTCGCCCACAAGTTGGACTCTCGATACCAGGAATTTGAACGTAAGCAGGATTCTCGTCACCAGCTCTCAAGCAGCTGTCTCTACTAATGTTGGACGAGACATACAAGGGTCATCTCCGCATGTATACAGATGGCTCGGCAACTGGGATCGGATTTGCAGGAGCTATGGTCTTTCCCGAAAAAGCCATGACCATGCAGTGTAGAACTTCTAACCGGACAACGTCGACTTCTGCGGAGACTGCTGCACTTCGCAGCGAACTTTGCGCCACTCATGAAGATCGACCCCGAAGATGAAACATATTTACCCATTGGAAGGCAGCCCTGCATTGTCTACTATCCGCTCTATGCCGTGGACCACAAGACTAACTTGTGCTGGAAATAAGGCAGCTATAACACCAACTAGCAGAAAAAAAGATATCAACATCACTTATCAGTGACTCTCGGGCCTCTGCGGCATCATGGGAAACGAACATGCCGATGGAGCTGCTAGGAGAGGGCACGAAAATGTCGTGAGGGAACCCATCCCCCTATCAAGAACAAAGGCAGCAACAAAGCTTCGCAAACTCGCGCGTGGTTCCACACGATTCATGTGGAACACGCCAGGTTTCCGCCAGACCCGACTGCAGCGCCTGGACCCAACTGTCCGACTACGTATTCTATCTATACTATCCCGAATCGAGAGAACTGCTGTCTGCCGAATGTGGCTTGGAGTATCCTTTGTGACTCCATTTGATACCGCATCGGGATGGCTGGCAGTGCTGCCTGTGATAGTTGCGGCAGCAGGGAAACCATCGTACGTACATATCCTCTGTCAATGTCTTCGCTACAGCTTCCAGAGACAGTCGCTCATGACGGCGTTGGCACTCCTCGACGACCAGCCGCTTTCTGAGCAGACGATCTTGGTCTTCCCACTAAAAGACGATGACGGCGCTACTGAAGTTTCTCCGGTCAAGCGACCTGTTTGAACGACTGGCTTCCTTTGCGTGCGTGCGTGTGTGTGCATTTGCACGTGTGTGTGCGTGTTTGTCTCTGCCTTTCGCATCTCATTTATCTCTCTCTCTCTCTTTGCAAAGCTAACCAGAGTAAGTTTAACATTCACTGCCAGTCACATACTCAATTCGCATATCGCTAAGCGTGCTGCGTAGTTTTTTATGTATAGTCCACCCGGATAACATGACTTCATGACTAACTTTGTTGTTTCTATCCTGCTGCATGCGCATGTACTCATGTACCGTCACATCCTCATTAGCTTTACAGCAGCCTGCCATAGAGCTCTAGCTTCCGTGTTAGAAATTAAGTTACACGAAGGCAGGCACTGCCCAACGGCCACTTGTGTTACTACCTAATCACAGTTCCTAGACGACATGAAACAACGAGATTCAGTCAGAAAATAAAATAAATCTAGGACACGTCACAAATGATCGAGCATGCATGTGTTGTGTGCCCAGCCATGCCACAATTCGTCTCGGTTGGAAGGCTTACCTCGCAGGCAGCCGCGTAGCTTTACACGGAAAGCAAGTATAGGCGAGACGTGGTCTGTGATTATGCGTTTACGTCTAGTATGACTTGCGGATAAATTATGGCTGACGTCCGGTTGGGGCCTATCAGCCTTCTATGCACCAGAGCATCATCGCTCGTGCGAGGGTCCCGCTATCCTTGCCCTCGAAGCGGATGTGCCACCCGCGGAGTGGTGCAGCTCTCTTCATTAAGAATAATTTCACCGTCTAGATGGATTTAGCGCTTGAGTGAGGGCGAGAAGGGAGAAGAGCGCAGGAACGTCGAGCGATACAGCATGAAGGGTGCGGCATTCATGATTCACGCCACCTAAAAGACGACATAACTGACTCAGAGGCACGCAATTGAGAACACTTTGTTTGATTAGGGGGAAAAGAAGAACAAAACAGAAGAATATACCTTACGTTAAGTAGCGGCATAAGAACGCCTGTGAAAGGGGGTTAGAATAAAGTGAACATTGGTAGAATGTGTTCAAAAACGAAGTTTTCAATATTTGTGTTGAAATCGGCATTGTCTGAAGTGCAGTTTTCAACACATTCCCATGCACTACCTTGTAACTGAACAAAGGGCGACGCTTCCCTAGTTTCAGCGTGAGGCTTCTTGCGTTAGCCCAATGTTATTTCTGTCTTCCTGGTAACCCATTGCCTTAATCGAAAACCTTGTTTCTCGCTTTTCCAGTGCTGTATTGTACGTACGCCATTCAATGCAAGTCTTTGGGAGCCTATGATGAAATGTGAGTGCATGTTATTATTGGTTGACAATGAGAATGTAGGCTGGCACAAAGAAATCTTGGACCAGGACACATTTTCCTCCCACTGCAAGGCTCTCGGAGAAATCCGTAGGCGTGTGTCCGTCATAGCTTCGTGCTACAATTTCTGGCGGATGTCATTTTTTTGTTTCTTTCGAAGAAAACCCTCAATGGCGGTTACACAAATGCGGCTCTCATTCTTAATGTCACCTTCGCCTTTGCCCTGCTCTGAATTATCGGTGATTTGAGATGTGATGCACTTGGTAACAACCCACTTTGCCATCATGAGGAGTTAGCATGCATGTGTTAGCAAAACAGAGGACGATAAGATGGATGCGTGAAAGACAACGCAGTTACGGAAGGCGTGTTTATCTGCTTATTCATTTAGAAAACAAAATGATAAATATGGCAAAGTGAAAAGGTGGGAGTGAAAATAAAGTATAACAAAGGATAATAAACATGCGTCCAAACGGCGAGGGAGGGAAAAAAAGTTACAAATAGCTTGCCAAGTAATTGGCATGTAATCAGCATGTCATCATAAAGAGACAAAAGTGCTGACGTCCTTATTTGGAAGTACTTTTCTGGCCATATATGTCAGAATGTTTTACGTAGATGCAGGCTGTTCTTACATAGTTATTTTCTTGTTGTAAGGAGCATTTTCCGTTGATTTATTTTTTTAGTTTGGAACAAGCAATGTCGCAGAGAGTACGTCCATCTCATCACCACCACAGAAGTTGCAAACAAGGCTGTCCGTCGCTCCAGTATGATGGTGTTCGTGAAAGGCTAGCCTAGTCACTAAAAAAGGCATATAGTGTTGACTCAGTTATACGTCGACCAGGCGACAAAGTGCTTCAGTTGCCGATTCAATATAGAAGGACGAGTCTTGATAGATTTACTATGGCTCCGCTGGGGCAGTGACACCTAGCACGAAGAGGTATTATGGAAACAGCACAAAAGTTGAGGGACTAAGGCAAAAAAAGGAAGCGCAAAATTTTGCTAATACTATATACAGTGCCGCTTTCTTCTGCGCGCTTCGAGCACTGTTTTGATTTGGTCACCATTATCTAGCCGAATGGACTGTCCTTTAGTGTTGATAAGGAGCACCAAGGCACGCGTCGGCAGAACCGTCGGCGGAACTCAAAGAATCTTTCTTAGTACTACAGCGTATAGGCACTCAATGTCCACCCGTTCCGACTTTTATACTGTTCATACAGGTAAACAACCCCGTTATGGCGCGGCATAAGCTTGTGTGGAGCGCTGTCTCATTTAGTGCCCACAGAGGGAGCCCCCACGAGGAATCTTCTGTGGTTGTCTCAACGATCTTGATACGCGTCTTTTCCCTCTGCAAGAAATAATTGGACCCTCGTCATATCCAAGAAAACAAAAGGTCGGAACTGTGAGGATTTTATCTTGACCAATGACCTGATTAATTCTTCATTAGGAGTAGAGAGGTTGACTTTCATGCTATGAGCATTCTTAGGATACTTCACACACATTCTATCTATCTATCTATCTATCTATCTATCTATCTATCTATCTATCTATCTATCTATCTATCTATCTATCTATCTATCTATCTATCTATCTATCTATCTATCTATCTATCTATCTATCTATCTATCTATCTATCTATCTATCTATCTATCTATCTATCTATCTATCTATCTATCTATCTATCTATCTATCTATCTATCTATCTATCTATCTATCTATCTATCTATCTATCTATCTATCTATCTATCTATCTATCTATCTATCTATCTCTGTACGTCTGTCTTTCTGTGTCTGTCTGTGTATGTCTGTATGTCTGCCTGCCTGATCGATGTCTCTAACAGTAACAGTTATGGTCCAGTGTGTAGTGCATTGAACTGCTGTGCTGTGGGAACAAGGTTCAATACAAACCGTCGGACCAACCTTGGTCACTGGGTATGGGACACTAGGCATGTGCCGCTCTTCAATTATATTATTAATGTATTTTTTTATTTATTTTTTTTTTGCCGCCAACATGGGTCACTAGGCATGTACCACTGAGAATGTGCGCCTTTTCAATGAAAAAAAAAAACATCCTTTATTATTTCTTCAGCGTCTTGATGAATGGGACCCGCGTTAATATATTAAGACAATCTTGTTAAAATAAATAATCACAAAGGCGCCACATTTGGAGCTCTTGGTAGTGCCCCTAGATGGCGCAGCGTGTCCTGTGGTAAGCGCGATAGAGGAGCCGAACTGCACACTCGCCTCATTAATGACGCCTTTTGGCATTGGCAGTGTGGTTTGTCGTTACTTTCCTTCAATGTTACGGCATTCGTGACATTCGTTCTGCGAAAATTTTTGTTTCTTTATTCTCAAAATTTATTTATGCCTACTTCGTTTTTCTATTCGACCACAAGTGCAGAAAAACACATTGGTTTGTAAATTCATTGGGGGTTGCATGCTACTCTTTGTATGTCTATTCTATGCAATGTTCTTCCATTATTTTATTGCTCTTCTATTAGTCTATATCGTGTTTTCATTTGTTACATTTCTTGTCGTAATTCGTTGCTAAGAGTTTAGGATAGCCGACCCTTTCAGTAAACATTCTTCAATGCTAATAAAGATAAAACGCCTTTAATGGGATACCCCCCCCCCCCCTACACAAACACACTGTAATGCCTATCGAAGGCGCTGTGGGTACTTTGGTAAATAAATAAATGTAAAAAAAGAGGAAAGATAGACTCTTGGAACAGGCAACAGTGAGCGAAGCGGTTCATTTCACATGCCACTGTTCCTCACTTTGTATGAGAGCTGCCGTCCTTTAAGTTTGTTTCAGAATAGCCTTCCACAGGGGAGAAAACTGCGAAGCTGCTTCGCGTCCAGTACTTTTTCGCGATACCGAGGAGAGGACGCTGTGGCGCAAGTGCACACAATGCCTTAGAATATGAACGTTCATGCTATCGTGCTTTTGATTTGCGCATGCCACCTGCAGCTTTCTCTTCAGTGCAAAATAATGATCACATGTGATGAGGTTAAGGCGATGGTTCCCAGCAAGCAAATACGGGATCATTCCCGAACGCTATCCACCGAATGCGTCTTTCACACGCGCTGTATTGTGGGTCATTGAGCATTACTTACTAATGGAATCAACATACTTTCAGAGGTCTGGAAATGCCACAGGAGAGTTCTCAGCGCATTGATCATGCTGTGTTGAAAAGCTATTATGAATGCATTTTTTTACAATGACCTCACAGTTATAAATTAATTACAGGCCATGATTGGAGCCACCGGCGCATGCCCAGACTCTGCGACATGTTATTTCTTTGAGAAAACTGCAAATCCCTCGACCCTAACCTAACCACGAGCGAAAAATTGCCACGCAAGCCACGATGCTTGAATAAGCGCAACATACATACAAGGCAGCGAGCTTATATTGTGGCGTTTCGTTACTTGACGATTACATGAGTTAGCATCGCTCTCAGCCGTGCCGCTCGCCAATGAAACAAAAAAAAGGGGGGGGGGAGAAAGAAGGCGGGTGTGTTTCACACTACGACCTGCTGCCACCGACACATAAGCCAAAGAAGAAAAAAAAAAAGGAAATCGCCGGAAAAGTGAAGGCAGAGGGGCGTTCAGCGCGGAAAAGAGATGGTGCGCGACCAGGCCACCGGAATAGAAGCGTTGACCTCGTTTATTGATGACTGCAGCCGTGGCCGTCAGACGGGGCAACGGTTCCAGGGACGGACAGATCTGCGCGGCCAAGCGGCGGCGACCATGATAATGCTCAATTGGGCGTAATAACCGGATGCTGGGCGCTCCTCTCTACGCGTACGCGGGGTCCGCGGTAGTCAAGTGCGACTAGTGGGCTCCGTGGTCGTCCCGGGAGGCCTGCCGTGAGTGACGCATCCATGGTCGTTATATGCTTTGCCAAAGTAGCCTCGCTCGTGAAACTATGCCCTTAATAGCCCAACGACACCCTTAATCACCGAAAAGACCAAAGTAATGTTGTGTATTACCCCGCATGAGTGCGTCAGGGTCCCATCACAGATCGAACCCGTGCAAACCAGGCCATTAAAAGATGCAAGCTCTGAGTGGGTCTTGAAATTGTGAAGGTCTTGTCTACAGCCGCGTCTGCTTCATTTCATTTTCTCGATACTTCTAGATATTGAAGTTACCCCATAGGGCACGCTTCCTGTTTTCATGTTTCTACTGAGATGACCAAATATAGTTAAGGGGAAATCTCGTTAAGAAAGATGACAAGCGTGTCTGGCAATAGATGACGAGTGTAACATAAGCGGGTTTTTGTGTAGTAATATGTGCACGTCAGGCTTTTGTTCATTGACTGAAGAGGTAAAATAACGGGGAAAAAAGAAGTAAAATGTCAATTGTCGCAATCCCTAAAAATAGCAAAGCCTGCTCATGAAGCAAATACTTCATAGTTCTGACAAGGGGTTTCAGCAAGTGCTTATTTGCGTGTGTGAGTGAAACTGACCCAATCGTATACATTTGATACAACAATGTACTTCTAAACAGGTCAGAAATGACAGCTGAAATTAACTTGACAAAGGCTCTGTCTTCTGTGTACTTCTGAGTGTTGCCATTAAATGAACCTGGCAGTCAACCCTTGCAATGCATGGCCATGTACAGACGGATTAGTTGGAAATGACGGTACGTGTGAATTAACTGAAATATTGTAGTTCCCAGAAGTTTTAGTTAATACAATATTTAATTAAGCTTTCAGCTGGGCTATTTGCAGGAGCAGTATCTCACAACAGGTATGAGGCAAGTAAAAGTGCACGAGGACTAAAACTTGTCCTTTCATATCTTAGCTTGTGACCTTGTATAATTTTATTTACATTATTTACAATATTTCATCTAATACTATTTTGGGACGTGAGTAGATGCCACCCCTGGAAGATTACTAAATTTTCTTCTTTTGCTACCATTTCAATCTATGCAGACATTATAGCCCACACACAAAAAAAAATCTGACGTCCTTCCAGTTTAGTTGTTTTTTCGACGTTCTAATCAATTAGCTTACTCTGCAAAGTACTGCACACTGACAGATCATAGCTATAACACATCTTACCAAAAAAAAGTAAGAAAGCCAATGTGCGCGATTTCTGGAGTTCAGTGTGTGTGCGTACGTGTGTGCGTGCGTGTACGTTTGTATGTGCGTGCGGCAAAGCACCGATTGTTCCCATTACTCCAAGTTTAAGCAGAGACAGCGCCACTGATCTTTTCATTTTGACAGGGCTTTCCGTTGGTAATTTCCGGAATTCAATTAGTAACGACAGCCTGTCACGGATTTCGTCGCGGCGAAGCTTTGCTCTTTAATCAGTAATGAAACGCTTCTTCAGGAGATGTTCCTTTGGGCGAATTCTGAGCGGTATATATATATATATATATATATATATATATATATATATATATATATATATATATATATATATATATATATATATACATACATATATATATATATATATATATATTTATTTATTTATTTATAGATACTGCGATCTGAAATCAGATCATAGCAGGGTGGGTATACATAGATATGTACAAGCATGTAAACACATACAAATCCATCACATATGCAGGCATTTTAGGACATTAATGAAGAATACATACAAGAAAAAAAACATACAACAGATAACGCACACGAATTCATAACATTTGCAAGCATTTTTCAAACATTGGTAAGGAATTCTGGGTAACAATATGAGAATTAAGATCATTCCAGTCTTTTATTGTCCTAGGAAAAAAAGAATATTTGAAACAGTTATTCCGTGCGTTGATGGGGGTTATCGATAAAGCATGCCTTCGTCTCGTGTTATAACCAGATGAGTAAGTAAAGAACTTGGAAGTGTTAACCTTATAATGGCCGTTTACAAGTTGGAAGAGGAACTTTAATCGACAGATACGGTTGCGCACAGTCACCGGGGGTAATCCACTGCGCCTTACGAGCTCACCAACTGACGCGCGGCCGTATGAATTAAAAACAAACCTAACTACCTTATGCTGTACACGTTCCAGTTTTTTAATATTGGTTAAAGTGAATGGGTCCCAAATAATTACGGCATATTCCAACAACGGACGAATGTAGGAATTGTACGCCAGTAGACGAACACCAGACGTAGATGATTTCAGTGAGCGCCTCAAGAAAAACAGTTTACGCAAAGAATTCGCAACAACATTATCTATGTGCTTCGTAGATAATATATATATATATATATATATATATATATATATATATATATATATATATATATATATATATATATATATATATATATAGATAACTATATATGTATATATATATATATATATATTGCAGCATTCTCTGACGAGGTCATGCTGCCCAACAGTACAATTTGTGAGGCATCAATTAGGGCGCACCAATTTATCAATCAGAAAGCTCCCCGCCAAGTCTGCGGCTCTTTGGCTGTCCTCTAGAACTTCATCTCTGCACCATGCCATGGATTGCATCCATAAGTTCTCGTGGACAACATAGAAAAAATTCACCGCGCAATTCACAAAGGAAATAGCGTCGTCTTTTGACGACTGCCAAGTCACGGCCAGGTCATTCGAAATGAGTGGGGATATGCAACCACTCGTTCTTCCTACGGCATTATTATCTGCGTTGCACTTACATTATGCGGAGCTGATACAACGGCAAAGCTCCAAGCTCTATTCCATAGAACCTATTTCCCCGGTGGAACCTGACAGACATCGCCAACCAGCGCCTTTGTTCCCCGACTTAAGCTCAGCCCTTCACACGCCTTACGGCGTGATGGCTGTATCATATGGAATCTTCATAAGAAATGCGATATTAAAAAATTTGAATCAGTCCAAAAGAAGTCAGTGTGCTTCATTTTTCGCAACTATAACCGATATTTTTCCCCTTATTCCCATTATACAGCTGCAGGTCTTACAGTTCTTTCATCTCGCCGCCACTTAGAATGCATGAAGTTTTTACACAAGCTGCTTCATTCTCAGCATCTTGTTACACTAAATAATTATTTGAACTTTAGTCTACCTTCTATCACTAGGAGTTCTCATAATCTCAACCTCATCCCTTTCTTTTGTCGAACGGAGATGTTCAAGCACAGCTACTTTCCATTGACCATCGAGCTCTGGAATTCACTACCTGGAAGCATCTGCTCTTTATCTATGCAAGAATTTTTGAAAACCATTGCATTTACTTGATATTCATTTTTTTCTCTGCCTGTATTTTGTTTTCTCGTTTTCTTTTCTTCTTCACTGCCCACTCCTGCAATAGGCTCACCGAGGCTGCAGTATGTGTAAAAAATTTTTATTTTACACGCTTACGGCAGGCTACGGTTCGGAGCGCTATTCAAGAATGCCTACATTTATAGTGACACTCTGCTGGCAAAAAATAAAATACAGATAAGAGGGAAATAGGTAGGCGCCCTCTCCATTGCTGCATTCTGACAGCACCGGTACCAGACTCGTGCTCGTGACTTTGATCGTTCCTAGTAAGTTTTGGTATGGTTACTTTTGGTTTTAAACAACAGAAGAAAGAAAGAATTGAATTCAGTATTGAATTAAATAGGATAATCCCTCGTGTGCTCTTTGTATTTCGGTGACGTTGGCCTTTCTGGTTTGGCTTTAGGATCCTGTCCTTATTTTGCCGGCTCACGACAGTCCTTCTTTCTCTCACTGCTTGAGGACGAATGAGACAAAGCTCGCATCTCATTTTTCAAGAGCGATTCGCGACGTGAAGGACTTCCTTTCGCGTAATGAGAAAACTCTATATACGACGACGTCAGAACACCTCCGCTGCTCGCGCAGGCCACGCTGCCTGCGACGAATAATGGGTCGCCGTCGCAGCGAGTGCCCGCAGAGTTTCTCTTTTCTGCGGAAAGGCACGCAAAGCTACGAAGACCGAACGCTCACTTGCGGAATCTCACGCGCGTGCACGTGGTGCGCAGCGCGCTTCGGCGGAGCCGCTCGGTGGCTCCTTCGTTTTCGGCACTGCCTCTTAATGTCCTCCATCTGCTTTCTCTCTCGCCCCTTTTTTTTTAATCTTGCCCGAAAGTTTCATCTTGTCGTGGGAAAAGACTCCACCACCGCCTCTGCCGCCGCAGGCAAGAGAGATTCGTATCTGCGGCCCCCCCGCATCCGTCATCAGAAGAGCCTTGCCGCCGGGTTTGCAAACCCCCGGTTCCGACGAGAGCGGCGCCACTGAGTGAGTGCCTGAACAACATAAAGGGGGCGGGGGGTTAGCGCAAACACTTAGTGGGGAAATGCGTTTTTTTTTTCGCGTGTGCCCTAGCAATAATTTGGCCTTTCCTTGTTTGTTTTGTTGTTGTTCATCATCATCGTCGTCCTCGTCATCGTCGTCATCATCAACAGCAGCAGCAGCCTATTCTATGCCCACTGCAGGACGAAGGCCTCTCCCAGCGATCTCCAATTACCCCTGTCCTGCACCAACCGATTCCAACTAGCGCCCGCGAATTTCCTAATTTCATCGCCCCATTACAATCTTAAGCAAAATTACACCCTTTTGAAATACAGCGATACTCGTCATCTGTCTTGTCCGTCTTTCCTTTCTTTAACGCTGCGAGCCCGCTGCTTCCCAATAAGGAACGGCATGCACGTTATCAGTATGCCATAGCATTCCCGACAGGAAAGTAGCGGGCCAGGCGTTTTCAAGAAAGGAAACGCAAGAAAGGCAGATGACGATTATTGTTATGTGGCAAATATACACCCCAAAGGGTGAAACTGTTTTTAGAGTGAATAGTGCAGTCATCTTCCATCCTCTACTGCGCTTCACTTCTCTTGGCACCCATTCTGTAACCCTAATCGCCCACCGGTTATCTAGCCTGCGCATTACATGACCTGCCCAGCTGCACGTTTTTCGGTTAATGTCAATTTGAATATCAGCTATATCCGTTAGCTCTCTGATGCAAACAGCTCTCTTTCTGTCTCTTGACGCTATGCCTGACATTCTTCGTTTCATAACTCTTTGTGCGGTCCTTAACTTGTTCTCAAGCTTCTTTGTCAGCCTCCAAGTTTCTGCCCCATATACCAGCAACGGTAAAATGCACTGATTGTACACCTTCCTTTTTAATGATAATGGTGAGCTTCCAGTTAGGAGCTGACAATGGCTGCCGTATGCGCTCCAACCCATTTTTATTATTCTGTGAATTTCCTTCTCATGATCAAGGTTCCCTGTGAGTAAATAATTGACCTAGGTAAACGTACTTCTTCACAGAGTCTAGAGGGTGACTGGCGATCCTGAACTCTCGTTCTCTTGCCCGGCTATTCGTGATTATCTTTGTCTTTTGCATATTAGTCTTCCACCCTCTCTAACACTCTCTCTGTTAAGGTTCTCAATCATTTGTTGTAACTCGTCTCCAGTGTTGTTGAACAGAACAATGTCATCTGCAAACCGAAGGTGGCTGAGATATTCGCCGTCGATCCTTGCTCCTAAGCCAGGTTAAAAGCTTAAATACTTCTTCCAAGCACGCAGTGAATAGCATTGGAGAGATTGTGTCTCCTTCTCTGACCACTTTCTTTAGAGGTATCTTCCTACTTTCCTTGTGTACAATTAAAGTAGCTGTGTAATCTCTGTACATATATTCCAAAATAGTTACGTAAGCGGCCTGTATTCCTTGATTACGTAAAGACTCTATGACTGCTTGTATCTCTACTGAATCAAATGCCTTTTTGTAATCTATGAAAGTTATATAGGGAAGCTGATTGTACTTTGCGGATTTCTCGACTGCTTAGTTATAGACATGGATTTAGTCCATTGTAGAGTGTCCCTTCCTGAAGCCTGTTCTTTGGTTGACTAAAGCCCAGTGGTTCCCTTTTTCTATTGCAAATTATCTTGGTGAATATTTTATATATGATACTGGGAGTAAGCTAATGTGCCTATGTCTTTTCGATTCTTTAGCGTCTCCCTTTTTGTGAATTAGTATAATGTTTGCATTCTTCAAGTTTTCTGGGATCCTTGAAGTTGATAGACAATTCGTATAGAGGGCGGCCAGTTTTTCACTCATTGTCTCCTCCATCTTTGATTAAATCAAATGTTATTCCATCTTCTACTGCCGCTTTTCTCCGTTTCATGTCTAGCAAGGCCCTTCTGACCTCATCGCTAGTTGTAGGAGGAGTCTCTGCGACCTGTTCATTACTGCTTCCAATGGAGGTATCGTGGCTCCACTGGGTACTGTACAGGTCAGTATAGAATTATTCCGCTGCCTTTGCTATACCTTCGAAATTGCTGATGACATTACCCTGCTTATCTTTCAGTGCATACATCTTGGTTTGTCCTAGGCCAAGTTTCCTTCTCCCTGATTTCTGGCTGCGTCCACTTTTTACGGTTTCCTCAGTTTTTCTCACGTTACAATTTCGAATAACCCTTATTTTCGCCTTGCTGGTCAGTTTTGACAGTTACATGAATTCTATCTATCTCTTGAGATAAGATAGATAAGACACTTTCATTCTTTTTCGTTTCTTTATTAAGTATTTTGTTACTTGTGAGAGCTTGATTACTGGTAGCTTTTGTGCGTTGCCTCCCGCTTCCATTGCTGCCTCGGAAGCTAACCTAGTTACGGTTTCATTCATTACCTCTATGTCATCTTCATCTCTCTGTTCTAAGGCTACATATTTGTCCGCAAGTACCACCCTGAATTTGTCTGATTGCACCCTTACTGCGTCTAGGTTGGCCAGTTTCTTCAGCCCTCACTAGCCTATGATCACTGCACTTTACCCTACCTAACACTTCTACATTCTGCATCATGCTGCGATCGGGAGTAAGCATGGCATCAATTTCATTTCTTCTTTCAGCATTAGGGCTTTTGCAGGTCCTCTTTCTGTTTCTACACTTCCTGAAGAAGGTGCTCATTATTCGCAGATTCTCTCCAGCATCTCTCCTCTAACGTGCCTAGAATCGACGCCGTATTTGCCGATTACTTGTTGACCAACCTGCTTTTCCCCACTGTTGCATTGAAGTCGCCCATTACTACAGCATACTAAGCTTGCACTTTTCTCATCGCTAATTTAAGATCTTCATAAAACTGATCTACTTCATCATCATCGTGAGCAGACGTTAGAGCGTATGCTTGTACTACCTTTCATTATTATCTCATATTAAGTGCGATTACGACTGCTGCTACTACCTCACTAATGATGTAGAATTCATCAATGTTGCCCGCTATGTCCTTATGGATTAGTAATCCTACCCCGTATTGCTTCTAATCTGGGAGCCCTCTATAGCAGAGGGTATGGCCGTTAGTCAGCACTGTATAAGCCTCTCCAGTTCGTCTAATTTCCCTAAGGCCGATGACATCTCAAACAATGTCTGATAGTTCCTCAAAGTGTCCTGCTAAGCTAGAGTCACTCGACAGGGTTCGGATGTTAAAGGTTGACAGCGTCAGCTTGCGTTGGCGTTGTTGTTGTTGATGTTACGAAATAAAAATAACAGTAATGCGGTTCGTATGCTTCTTGAGTTAGTTAACCAAGCCCGGGTAAGCAGGAGTGCTTTCCTACGCAGCTTTGTGGTTAACTGCGCACAGCAATGTGATATTCTTGTTCGTGTAATAAGCGAACAAAGAGAAGTAACTTGTGTCAGCAATGACCCCGACGGCCAACAACCAGCAAGCAGAAACGCCAAAACAAGGAATACATCACGTGGATTCTAGCTTTTTTTTTTTTGAGCTATATCACAATTTTATAGAGGTCTCTCGTCTTTTTGGATATTGTTCTACACTTCACTGTATCAGTCACATGTGCAGCCCTGAAACGAGTAGTATTAAAACCGTCTTTAAAATTGTTGCCCGACCAATTCTTGAGTTTTGCGAGAATTATAGTAGCAGAAATTGTAGAGCACAGACAGAAAAGGAACCAACAGACGTGAACGTAGCTGTTAAAGCTCAGTTAAACACCCTGTGACAATAGCTGAACCTATTTTGTTGCACTTTGTAACGATAGTCAGCCGTAATTGTTTTCTTCCTGACGTGACCCCGGTTTATGTTCCCATAACGAGAATAATACAAATATTTCTCTTGGAGTTCTACAATATTCGCAACCCTGCGCTCATAATTAGTGGTTTCAAACCAGGGTATCGGAATGAAGTGTTTTTCGTCCTGGTTTTAGTTTCGTTCCACTGAAAGAAGTTTCGATTCTGCTCCGGAATGAAAAAAAAAAAATGATCCGTAACGGTTTATAACGGTATTTGTTTGCATGCAAAAATTTTCGAAGCAGAATAGTGATGGAAATATAGTATTCATTGTACTCAGTAAAGGAATTATGACTTACGAAATCAAACTCAGTGCCTTGAGTCAAGGCACTGAACATCATCTCGGAAGCAGCACGTCATGAAGTGTGCGAAATGCGAGACCCCTCTTCCGATAAAACGAACATAATCGAACGATAAAAATTCCGTAACAAAGCGTTCTACCCGCAGAAAACGAAACGATAAGCTCTTCAGGGCGCAAGCGCTGGTTTTTGCTACGATGCCGATCTGCTAGTGCACCGGGCGGCAGGCTTAGATTAGTGCAGCTCTGGACCGGCTATCACTCGCACTATCCCTGCCTGAGATACGCGCTTATGGGGTTCCCTGAGATACGTGGTAATGTTGACATTGCCTGACATCTATTGTTTCGGATTGCCGACTTTCCGTTGAACCGAAAAAGGATAAAAAGCATTTCAGTTTCGCTCTGAAACAAAATAACGCATAACGCTTCGGTTAAGTTTTCGTCCCGGTCAAAAATATTGGTTTCTTGTTTTCGTTTTTGTTTTCATATCATTCGGACACATTGTTTCAAGCTGCAATTTCCTTCTTTCTTTCTTTCCTTTTTTTTGGAATGTCAACATATATCCTTCTCAGGGCCGTTAGTCCAGCCACTCGCATTTTGTCATTGTTCTACTATATTAATTTATACGGCAATACCGTAATCCTTCTTTTATGCTCTAAGAGGCAGTGGCTCAAAAGGTGAACACTGGAAAAATACATTATTACAATCCATAAGTCATGAAATACAGTATTATGTAACATGTTGGAATGAATATATATATATATATATATATATATATATATATATATATACGTAATCTCTGACCACAGAACAAGATGAAATACATTACGAGTAACCTGACGCGCAGGCAACGGCATCGCAATTTTTTCATTTATTTCTTACTTCATTTCTTATTTCTTTCTACGAAATTTTAAGTTTTTCATCCCATAGCATATATTTGACTTGTACTTCCCATATTGTAAGCATATTTCTGTTTATAATTACATGCTACATTAACCTTGTGTTCTTTGATATATGCCCGTCCTATTTGTCCCTAATGTGTCAATTACATTTTTATTTACTAATACGCAGTATCTATTTCATTTGTTTGATTTGAACTTTAATGACTGTAAGCACATTGATTGGATTTGATTATGTGCTTCATTACCTTAGTGTAATCTGATGTTTGTCGCTGCTACGTTGTCATAATGTATTAATTACTATATTGTTAAATTACTAATAGGACGTTGCCTTGACAATTTCTGTAACTCCGGGACCTCTTTTTGTACTGATGGTGAATCATTAACTAAAAGAAAGAAAAATAAAAGAAAGAAAATCAATACACCATGAAGCATTATACTGCTAACGCTAATAGTCAATCAATGCCTCAAACTTTGCTTAAGAAGCATCAACACTGTCCGCAATACCAACCAAACTAAGTAAGTTGTTCTATGACGCCGCAGATGCTGGCGAAAAAGAGAGAGAGAGAGCGAACTCAACGCGCACTGCAACGTGAAATGAATTACCTAATCGGCTTATTATTAGTGATTCTAGATGAGTGGCAGCAAGGTGGCTTAGGGTATTCATTTTTATTCTTATTTAGGCACTAGTGAGACAGCAGGAAAAGGAACTTCATGGACGAAACAATTCGTTTGTGGGCCAATATTCATGAACGCGCATAGGACTCACACTGTCCACACGAAAGTACTTATAGTTTGGATAAACCTTGATGCTCTGCTTTGTACCACTTCTGTCCTTATATTGCTCGCAGCAGCTATAGCTTGTGCCATGGAACGAAGAACGAACAGGTGTCACAGGTGGAAGAGCATCATTGAGCATTAAATGTTCACGTAATGATCAAGCTAGAATTTATATAAACGCTGCATCTATGGCTTAACGTATAAATAGAGATGTGACGATGAGAGCGCGAGGCAAGGCTGCAGCACTTTCCGTCGGTGGTATCACCGGTTAATTGATTATAGGAATGAGGACTATAACATCAAATATTTAAATCTCCTTGGTATAAGCGCTAATTTATTCAGCTAGAAACGGAGCTTTGGATAATTTATCAGTGTGCACGGAAGTGTTCTCTCTCTCTCTCACTCTCTCTCTCTCTCTCTCTCGCTCTCTCTTTCTTTCTTTCTTTCTTTTTCTTTTTTCTTTTTTAGTGCACGTAAGGTTCTGTGACCGCTGCTGGGGGTGTTAAAACAGACCCGAACGCTTAATCACTTTAGTAAAGGAGCTTATCTTCAAGCTGTATAAAAATCGCTGTGTGCCAGAATATTTTTGATACTAATGAAGCATTCCAGACGCCCGTGGGGGCAATCGTGCTTACCATTCGACATTGCAGGCTTGTATTCAGTCGTAGAATTCAGACAGTATAGTATCTGTGTTCAAAATCAAATAATCAACCAGGTCGTGCATAAAGAGAGAGAAAGAGAGAGAGAGAGAATGCCTATCTGTGCAATGCATCAAGCTTTATAGGCTCCACAAATCATCACTTTAGAGGTAAATATATTAGCAGTAATACTACATTGTTGCCTCAGCTCACGTTCTTAGACTTTTTAGGTCTTACTGCTCAGCGTTTGGAAAATGAAGATTTCTTTGATCTACACCGTAGTTCACTGCCGACATAACTAAGTTATTGTAAGTTGTGCGTAATACTGTTACGTGATGGAAACCCATTTTCTTGTACATCTTTCCTGATACTAACGTTGTTATTGGTGCCCTGTAGGTCGCTTGCGCTATTCTTATATTTATCTTCGAGCTCCCAACTAAAGTGTAATGTTTCAGCACAATCACAGAAAATACGAGTCTGCTTAGTAAAAGTGCGATCACACCTGCGATGTGCGATGGGGAAATGAGGAAGTCTACCGTTTCGGTGTATACCCGCCGTTTCTTTTCCTTACGCCACTTGCGTGCCGCAAGCTTTTTCAAGCGACGAAGCCGATATGCGCGGCACGGTATTAGGGAAGAGGGGAGAGTGCTATCAAGTGGTGGCAAGGCCCGACGTAAGTACACGTCGGCGCCTCAGGCAAGCGCCCCGTTACGCTGCGGCCAGCATGTATAGCGATAAGAAGTCTGCTTTGTTGTTCAATCATTGCTCAATGTTTTCTCTTCTTTTTTCTTTTGGTCTTTTTATTTACATCTTTACAAACTCTTGCGCGCTGCGCAAGAATCAATCCTCATTATGGTAATCTGCCTCAGTCGCTTAGCAACTCGCTCGCTTGTTCACTCACACTCTGGCTCGCCCGTTTTATCGCTTTGTAGCTTGATCGCTTGCTGTCTCATTCACGCTGTCACACATTCGGTCATCACGTTGCTTATTTACTCGGTCATTAACCTCATAGCTCACCAGTTTAGTGCTTTCTCACTCTTTCGATTAATGACTCCTATCGCTTGCTCAGGTCGGTATTGTGATGCAGTACATACTTCAGTAAGAGGAACTCATATTGAGATAAAGAGCAGCGTTGAGCCAATTTTAGAACCATTCTCACTAAGGCTTGCTTGAATACGTCTTCCTTGGGGCAGCCTGCAGTTAATAATAATTTTTTAATAATTTTTGGGGTTTTACGTGCCAAAACTACCTTCTGATTATGAGGCACGCCGTAGTGGAGGACTCCGGAAATTTTGACCACCTGGGGCTCTTTAACGTGCACCTAAATCTAAGCACACGGGTGTTTTCGCATTTCGCCCCCATCGAAATGCGACCGCCGTGGCCGGGATACGAACCCGCGACCTCGTGCTCAGCAGCCCAACACCATAGCCACTGAGCAACCACGGCGGGTAGCCTGCAGTTAGGTAGATCAATAACTATGTTCATGTCCCTCACTTCCATGAAAGTTTGCTTACTCGCTCGCGCTGGTATACACGCGCTAAACTAACCGCAACGTCCGACGCGCTACCAAAGGTTACATGACGCGCCGCAGTTTTGGAGGCGTTGTCTGTCTCCGTTGTTCGGCCAAGATGGTGGAGCTGCGTGACGTAAGACGGTGAACTCAGGAATCTTGTAAAATTTAGCTACGGAGGCCTCGAGCTTGCTTACAGCAGTATTTTCAAGGACTCAGCTGTTACCTTTAGCATTGAGTACACAATTACCTTCAAGCTGCCATGCTTCATCCTTCGCGGCTGGCAAGGATAGATTAGGTTCCTTGTTTTCGAGTGTTCTCGTGTACTTGGTCACTAGCTCAGCAGTTGATTCCCTAAAAAGTAAAGAAAAAATAAAGAAAAGAACATTATGAGCATGTGAATTGGTCTTGAGCACGAACACCAAGATATATAGTGAGATACGTCGAAGCGCGCTAACAGATGCCGATACTGCAGACACGACGATGGAGATAGACGTTTCAAAATTACTTATGACAGAGTAGAGCGAGCATTTGCAAATCACCAGCTCATGGCCCAAAACATAGGGTGAATTTAAACGCAAATGCCCAAATTATTGCAAAGGTTCCCGCGAAAAACCTTTATTGTGGAAGTATGCATGTATAACTATAGTTATACATGCATGCTTGTATGCAGGCTTGTTTACCACGTTCTCTTTCTTTATGAAGGCTTCCGTAACTGAAAAAGGTTTTGAAGCTATCGAATACTCTCCAAGGGCCACGTGTACGAACCGAAGCTTGAAGTAGGTACATATAAGGCGAAGAAATGGTTTAGACAAGACAGAAAGAGAGAGCAAGGACGGGAAAGGCAGGGAGGTCAACCAGACGAGCACCCGGCTTGCTACGCTACACTGGGGGTGGGGGAAAGGGGAATAGAAAGAGGAAAATAGTGAGTGAGTAAGCACTGGGTACGTGTGGGGGGCACTATACAAAGGGACACTATAAACTGTCTCTTAAGCCGGTGCACTTCAAGTATTGTAGTAGTGCACGAATCGCTTTTCGGGCCAGTAACGGGTGCGGCCACGGTCCGAGTATCTTTGAGTCGGTGAACGGTCTGAGTTCAGTCGGTGTAAAGTTGCCCGCAGAGAGAGGCATCGCACATCGTAGCGAGGGCAGCTACACAATAGGTGCTCGATGGTTTTCTCGCACCCACAGGAGTCGCACACCAGGCTCTCGGCCATTCCCAAACGATAGGAGTGGGCGTTCGTGAACGCCCCTCCCAGCCAGGTTTTGACAAATTAATCTTTAAAGACGCTGGTCTCACTCACTCGTTCACGCACTCGCTCGACGCGTGTGGGTGCTCATTAGGCCGGCTTCGGCGTCGCCCACCGGGACGTCGACCGGAGCGCCGCGTCACGACAGCGGCCGGCCCGACAGCGAGCAAGCAGCGGCAGCGCCTCTGCGCGACTGTTCCGCGCACGCAGCGGCGGCTTCGCTCGCCTGGCGCGCCCCGGCCCACGGGAAAGAGCCAAACTCGCGCGCATCCCCCCGCCGCGTGCGTGTGTCGATGCTCGCGAGGAGCCGCCTCCTCGGAGTCCGGACCCGCGCGCGCCGACGCCTCCTCCGCTGCTCCGCGTCCGTCCCGCGCGGCGACGGCTGCTGCTGGTGGCCCATTGCGGGACGAAGAAGGGCGAGAGTGCTTCGTTTCGCTGTTGCTTCAGTCCACCGGTGCCCATGCGACGTGTGTGAGCGGTTCGCGTGACGTGCGGGAAGCTCCCGCTCTGCGTGTGTGTCCGCCGCACCCCCTCGCTGCACCGTGCTCGACCCGTTCGCTCTATGTGCTCGCCGGCTCGGCCCGTCACCTCTGTCCAGTGCACCATCCGGACAATGCCGGCGTCGCATCACTAGGATATTCGGACGATCCACATTTCAGACAAACTCTGGTGTGGTGGCCGCTTATTACTGTATCTTTTTTTCTCTGGTTCAGAGGTTCCCATACCCTACTTTTTCTCTTACTGTTCTTTGAGCGAAGCAACAATTCCTTGGTTTTTATGTATATATATAGGCTCAGGCATAAACATGCCGCACATTCGACATTTGCTCAGTGGAATACAGTTAAGGAAGTGCGATAACGTACAGCCACACAAGCTAAAGTGAGAGCAAGTCGGCAGAGATCTAGCGCATCGTCTCGTCACTCTGCAGCACACAGGGGCCAAATGAAGAGTGCTCGCAACCTGGAAATCTGGCCTTACTGACTGCATAGCGGAACGGGGTTAAGCATCGTCTTGCGTACGCGATACAGTGAGCCCGAGGGACTTCTTCATCGAAAACGTCTCGTCGACCGTCGTGGATTTCGCATTCAAGCGACCAGGAATTTTAACCATAGACCGCACAGTGAATGTGAGGTCCTCTTGCACTATAAAAATAATAAGCAGTCGGCAGACGCAACGAGTGCGCGCACACTGGTCGCCCGGCGACCTCGATTCAACTCGCGTGAGTGTGACCATCCCTACGCTAAAGGAGTGAGCGTTGCTGTGTCGTGTGTGGGTGATCCTTTGGCGCGTCGTCGCTGGATGCGTTGCAAGCCGTCTTGCCAGCATCGCGAACATGCCGGGCTTCGCTGCAGCGACGCACTGGCGGTTGCATCTTGGCTGGCTCGTCGGCTGCTGCCTCTGGATTTCGCGGCCTGCACGGGCCGGTGGTGAGTCGGTCGCTCTTGGAACCAGGGTCTCGGAATTTCGAAGGCTCTCTCTTTAGTTATCTCCTTTCTGTATCTTTTTTTTTTAAAGCAGCAATTATTGAATACCCATTTGTCAAGACCTTCTTGCTCATGCCGCTGCAAGCGATCTATATAAGCTTGAAGGAACGTAATGACTTCGTATTTCCAGAAAGTGGTATCAGATTACTGCATTTGGAATCACCGGCAATGAGTTTAGAATTCCTGATAAGGGCAGGAAGCGGCGGCTTGTGCAAAATATGGTGGACCGATAGCCGGTGAGATTTTGGCTGTGCGTTTTCAGCGCTAGGTCTTGTTGTAGAACCCTTTCCAGGTCACCTATGCGAGTTAGTTGAGTTTATTTTCTACTATTTATATTGAAAGATAATTAGCCGCTCTTTCTTTTTTTTTCTTTTTTCTTATTAGAACGAGTCTCAGTCAAAGACTGCTGAAGCAATCCAATGAGTTTTTAATGAGAAACGAAACATTTCACTTGGGAGAGCCGCTTCTTTACAACTGCCGATATGCAGCCTCCTTGACCCCCTTCTCAGCCCCCTTGGCGCTCGCGGTTTCTTCCTCTGTCGGCGAAAATGCGCTCTCGTTATAATACCGCAGAAAACAGCGAACATGAACTATTCCAGTAATTTGAAAAACGAGGCCTTATATTTTATTTTTTTATTCTTCGTCCTGCCTCTTTTGACGCGAATTTGAAAGCCGCTCTTACCATGCTCACAAAAAAAAAAAACTATTTTCTCACCGTGTAAGAATAAGCAGGAGCGTGAAGAAGAAACAAACATACAAGCAAGCAAACAAACAGAACAAAGTTATCAAGACAATGCGCCGCTGGAGGCTTCGCCAATCGAACACGCAACTTCGCTCCTAGGTCTTTTCCTATAGCACTGAAACTGTGCCGCATCCCCGGCGTTTATCGGGTCTTTCTGACCGACCGTGCTCCGCGCGAGCGACTGTTTGTGATGCCTCCGGGTCTATTTCTGGAGGCTGAGCTGTGTTCGCATTTTCGCCTTGGCACCGCGGGACAAACACTCGTTCCTCTTTCCCGAGACCTGCGGTACTGCGGGATGTGGTGCGGGGGCGCCCGCACAAACCTCGGTGTTTGGACTGCGGCTGCCATGCTCGTGCAGCTTTGAATCTCGAGACTTGAGGGAACAAAAGAAAACCACTGTGCTCTTGCTTTGTTTTTCTGTTATATCTCTTTGTTCAAGCCTTCTTGATTGAGAACATCAGTAAAGCTGCCTTTATGGCTTACATCGCAATTTCTTCACCTCGACTGCAGGCAACGAGCCCGCTTTATGAGTATAAACATATGGGGCGAGGAAAGAAAAAAATACGCTATGCTTGCATTCGTTTTTCTTTCTTACGTTTTCCCAGCCTCTTCCTTGAGGACATCGGCGAAGCTAACCCAGACATTCCTTATAGCCATTTATAGCTTTCCTCGTAACCTCGTAACAGCACGTCTAGCCGTAAAGCGCGATCAATTGGTATTTTTTTTAACCAATTGCTCACTCAGTTATGTCTGGTCTGAAAATTTTTACGGAAAGAAGTTATTACGAAGCCTTTTTTGGTAATGGTATCTGTACAACGCGCTATTGCTTCGAATAAGCCTTACAACATACCACACACATCGCACTAATTGCCTTCAACTTACGCGTAGGTTCCCCAGCTCAAGAAACCTATCATAATGAAATAAATATTTTCTGCGTTCCTTTCGTCTTTTGCAAAAACCACATCCGCGCTTCAAATGACCAGTAATGACGCTACGATACGCTTAACACCTCCAATAAATCCTTCCGCACTCGTTGCAATTTATGAACAGGCTAGAAATCACGGTACTGCAGGAAGTCAGCCTATATGGAAGTTGTCGGTACCGTTTTGCTTTACTGAGTGCTGCTTTACATTGTCATAAACGCCTTTTATGCAAGAATTTCTGTAACTTCTATACATGGCCTCTTAAATGCGTTATACCATGTTAACCGCCGATGTAAGCGATTGTTTCCCAGAAGTCAAAAAGGGATTATGAATAATAAAACGCCCACAGTTACGCCATTTTCCTCTGTAACAAGGTGTTTTTTATTTGTGTTGTGGTCGCTACAATGTAGAGTGATAGGAGCGAAGCCTAAAATATTAAAGTGTTTTTATAGAGCCTTGCGTCAGGGTCCTTCTGCGAGGGCGAATCAGAAAGTCTGCCCCTATTTTCTTTTTTTTAGGCAAATTGTGGCTTTAAATTCGACGTCAACATATCTATTCCCGGAGGTTGACCTTTTTCGGACCGACCCGGCATTATCTGCCGGTAGCTCCGCGGCACAGCACTGATGCCAGTTGTTGAACATGGCGGTTGTGTTTGACACGTCCACGGCGTACGAGCAACGAAGTGTGATTCGTTTTCCATGGAGCAAAGGACGAACGCGCATCGAAACTCACAGGGAAATCCAGCCCACGTATGGGAAAAGGTGTCTCGCTTTGACATGCGTGATGTGGTAGTGTTGTGACTTGGCCAAAGGCCGTGAAGACTTGCATGACAATGAACATTCGGGGAGGCCGCGTGCGTCGCTGACTGACGACAGCAACTGGGAAAGTCTGGACCTTCCGCCATACAGTCCGGACCTCGCCGCTCGTGATTTCCACGTTTTCGGTCTGTTGAAGAAGCTCGTGGCAAGGACAGCGATTCACGTGCAACGATAAAGCGTAGACAGCAGAGCGGCTCTGGCTCCACAGTCAGCCGAACGAATTTTACCACAGGGACATCTCACTGTTAACGCTGTGATGAGACAAATGTCTGAATCGGTGTGGGAACTATGTCGAAAAAAATGTAAGGTACGTAGAATAGTACGGTATTTGTAATTTCCTGTATGTATCTTATTTTGGCTAATAAAGAAATAGGGGCAAGTACTTTTAGATTCGCCCTCGTATAAATAGATGGGTCTCTCTGTGGTTCACCTATCGAAATGTCGGTCTAAGCTGGTCTGAGGCACTTTATATCGCTGTTTATACAACTTCTCTCCCACAGTGCACTTTCATTTCTGGATCCCCATCTTTACCTTGGATTATGTGAGCCTATAGCAAGTCACTGCTAAAGAAATGAATGTCTCTTTCCTTTTATATTTCTGTCTATTTCTTTATCTCTTGGTTAGTCATATTCAACATCCTCAGTGTTTCTTTTTTTGCCCGAGTAAATATTTTGCTGATTATTTTCTCGACAGAATGTACCCCTTGATTTCTTCTCTTGCTACAGCCTTTTGGTCACAGATTTGTTGCGTTTCATGAATGCGTTTCTCATGGAGTTTAATTGAACCTATTATATAACTGCAGGCTTACCTTAGCCAACATTAACTGCCCATCACACCGCAGGTAAATCGACTTTGTTATGTTCCTTTTACGTCGTGTGCGCTGATTGCTCGTAGCTCTAAATGCGCTTCTCCGTTTTGAATAGGCGTGAAAATAAATATATCAGAGTACTTTTTAGCTTATGGTATGGTGCCTGCATGGGCGAATTGTTTCAGCAGGCTGGAAATTATCTAGGCATGACCAGGCGCGAAGTGAAAGAAAATTTACATTTTCTACATGATCTTTCACACCTACAGCAAAACATATTACATCGCTTAATACACGATATAAAGATATGTGGATAGAGGTAACCCCGAAACAAATTATTCCAAAGGTAAGTTTTCCGGCATAATGCCTACACTACTTAATGAATATATGAAAGCTGGTATAGATTTTCTGCACTGTACACCTATAAAATTGTGAAAAGTGCATATGCTAGGCTCTTAAAGTGGATTGCTTCTCTGGTCACCCTTATACTTGTTCTTGTGCTTTGTATGTTTATGAAACTAAGACACCCCCTGGAATTTTTTTTCTTTCAGTATGCAAAAACTTATTGTAATTGCCACTGCTGACTCTCTTGTGGAAAGTGTGGACCTTTGTCAATCTGACTCTATAGAAGGAGAGCAGCTTTTACCTACAGCTTCCGTTATCAGTGCTGTGATGAAACGTAAACAACATCCTTCTCCTTCTTCTTCTTCTTCTTCTTCTTCTTCTTCTTCTTCTTCTTCTTCTTCTTCTTATTATTATTATTATTATTATTATTATTATTATTATTATTATTATTACTCTAAAGCGCTTGTAAGGTATTTGAAATAAATAAATAAATAGAATATGGTCATGCAGAGCTCCTCTTCGGGGACAGCAGTGTCTTCTGTGTCTGGACGAATCAACAGCACTGATTATGGTCTCCCCTATCGGCTTTGCATTTGTACATAATACATTGACGACTTTTTGCAAAACATTGGCTGCATTTCGTAGCAAAGAAAACATTGTAACTTGTGGGTCCCGTTTAACAGTTGAAGTGAGAATAACGTTGTTTGGTAGGGAATCATTTGTTGCGGGTTGTACATTTAGGCTCATATTACTTCTGATCACTGATAAAGATTTCCGACATTTAGGTTTTTCGTGTCGAAATGCGCGGAGCTTTATTATTTATTTCGTTCGTTTTCTTTTCATAGTTATAACTGTGCTATTCCTTCGATAACTCGCAAGAACTGCCGTATCGCCTTTCTGCAACTCTACTTACGCACTTATTTGCGTCATGATATTACTGCACGTGTTCATTACTGATTACTACACAATGCCACGTCGATCTGAAGATAATACATGTTATCCCAGCGTAACTGGTCGTCAATAACGATGTGATAAAACATACACATTTCTTACCATAGCGCATATTCTACCGGAATCTCGCGTGAAAGCGCATTAAGACAATGCGTTCCTATTGATCTTGACTTCGCGTTTCAATTGCTATAATGTTTGGTCAGCTAATACTGTAAATAATACTTTCCTGGTTGTCACTACTGCCGGCTACTGGCACCCTGGCCTCCATCAAGCTGTCTATATATGCTTGTAGGTTTTTTGCCATAGGAACCACTCGTCGCCTCTATATTTTTGCATGTGTTGTAAACAAATATGGAACTTCAATTCGCGGACACATTAAGTTGACCTATTTATTTATTTATTTATTTATTTATTTATTTATTTATTTATTTATTTTTCACTTTGAGACGCGCAGTACAGATATAACGGGATATTTCTGGATATACATCTAAAGCCAATAGTTTGCCTGACTGGGCCGCAACACATTTAGACAAGTTCACACTGATCGGAATGGAGATAAACACGAAAAAACAGAGCTATATTTCCTTGCTCCGTTCACTGCAGCGGAGAACAAAATATCCTTCGGGAAAAGCCTTTCCCTGAACGCAGCTCTTTGTTCCGCAATGGTCATCGATTTGCTTCGCTTGAAATGTAGTTCTTATTTGCTTCGCTGCTATCGTAGAGTTTTAGGCGGTTTCTATTAAGCAATGATTAGTAATGTCGCACGCCTGCCTCCTGGCAGATTGTCGGTTGAGTGCTGTTAATTTGAAAAGAAGGTTGCAGCAAGGACTAAGAGTAAGTTCATATACCGCCGATAAGTGCTGCATATGATTGCGAAAGGTTATGCGTACGTAGCAATGCCGCTAATGTGAATTCGGCGATTGAAGTCTCCGTGACGTCATATTAGCACCATACATAGACTTGAGAATGAGGCCGCTCAGTCCACCTGTTCGATTGGTAGTCTCTGAGCTTTTGATGAACCGGCCTGTGCCTCACTAACAAACTTATCGAGGTTATAGGACGGCTAGTCATGAAGACCGCTTTCATCTCCCCGTTCCATGTGACTTTTTCATGTAAAAATAAACCGCTTCCAAGAGACAAGATAAGAACATTAAAGTGTTTTGTAATAGCGCCTGCTATTTCTTTCCTTTTTTTCCCCCTTTTATCACCATGAGTGAAGGAGAGGGTGGCATTCTGGAAGACCTTTTCTGCTCATCCCGACAATTGCTCTTTAACAAACCTCTTTGATGACGTACAGTGAGAGAATAATATATGGCCTGCGACGTCAGAACTATATGGCATGCGCCGATCTTATGCGCTTCCTTGGGCATTCGTTTGGTTAGTCTTCCTTTCTCTACTTCCAGGAGGGTTCGCCAACTCAAGCAGCTTGCTACTATAAAGTGACACGCTTGAACCTATGAACGTTCCATAATGGAGGAGGAGGACACGATAGTGTAAAGCTGTCGGCGGATCTAGCCTCGCATAAACGTAAAGCGCTATTCTCCCTTACAAGAAGCTGTCGACACCATCGAAAGCTATCTCCGAAACTGCGGCCTCCGCTGCGCCCCGGAGAAGTCTGAACACCTCGTCCTGAAAGCAAGAACGAGAGGCCGACCACCCAACTATGAAGAGCCCGACCCCAGCATCACACTCAACGGGACAACAATCCCGAAAGTCGACAGCGTGCGAATACTTGGACTCCACATCCACAAAGACGGATCGGGAGCTGCCAGCCTACCGAGACTAGAACGCACCCTTTCGCAACTAACGCACCTCATCAAACGGATCTCAAGCCAAAGAAGCGGGCTCAAGGAGCAAGACACTCTAAGAATAGTACAAGCGCTCCTCACCAGCCGCATCACATACGGCACGCCGTACCTGGCTTTAAAGAATGCTGAAATAGAAAAACTGAACATCATGATAAGGAAGGCAATCAAAGCCGCCCTGGGACTCCCCGCCATGGCCTCTACATCACGTCTCCTTAAGATGGGCGTCCACAACACGTGGCAAGAGCTCGCCGAAGCGCACAAGAACAGCCAGCTGGAACGACTCAAGCTCACGCCCACAGGGAGATCAGTACTCCGAAACCTAAACTACAGCGAGACGTATGTCGCAGACATGGACAAGAAAGAGCGAATACCACCGGACGTTCGAGAGTGCATTTCCATCGCACGTGTCCCACGTAACATGCATCCCATATATCACAAGAGTAGAAGACAGGCTAGAGCCAACGCCATCAAAAGAAGTTTCAAGCATGACCCGAATGCCCGCTACACCGATGCGGCCAAGTATCCGCATCGAAACGCGTACGCTCTGAGCGACGTCGACTCCCAAGGCTCCGAGCTTGCATCGGCAACCATCAAGGCACGCAACCCGGAAACGGCTGAAGAAGCGGCAATCGCTCTCGCCACCACCACATGCACAGACGCAGCAATTATATTCACCGACGCTCAGGCCGCCTGCAGAAACTTCTTGAGGGGCCGCATCTCGGCCGATGCACTCAAGATACTAAAAAGACGAAGCACTCCGCTCCCGTACACCTGCGTAACGTGGGTACCCGGACACGAGGGACTAGAGGGGAACGAAGCAGCCCACGCCGCTGCCCGCGAGCACGTCAGCCGGGCTCCCCACTCCCCACGCGCTCTCGGACCCGTGACAGAAGAGGCGGAGGCCGTACCCATCAACTATTTGGCCATATTGCAGCATTACAGGCTCGAGCGTCGAGTGTACCCTCCACCGCACCCTAAACTCGACAGAGAAGAAAGCCTAATCCTTAGACGCCTGCAAAGTAACAACACATACACGCACGAAACGATGATGCATCGCCTCTACCCGACACTCCACGGCTACCTCTGCCCACTGTGCAACGTACCCGACACTCTGGCACACTTGCTCCTGGAATGCCCGTGGTAGGAAGGCAGCGAAATGCAACCAGAAACGCAGGCAAACGACCTGTTCGAAACGTGGGAGGCCAAGCTAACCCTCGGGGACCTGGAAGACCAACGACAACTCGTCGCCAGGGCTAAGATGGCAGTCGAAGCCAGAGGGTTCCTGGACTAAGGAGCCCTCCCACCTTAGGGTGATACCCGGCCTCGCTCGGGACACTGTTTCGTCTAATAAACGTTTCTCTCTCTCTCCCTGATCGCAACAAACACTGTTTTGTCAGGCTGGTTTGACAGACACATTGGTTAATGGTGAGATGGTCCATGCCAGTGACAGCATAAGTACCGCTATACAAGGGAAGCAACAAAGGCGCTAGAATGCGCATTTTCGCTCAGTTTGACGGCTTAATAAGATTGGCCGCTAGGCTTATACCAAGTTTGGCAACGCGCTCCAGACAGCTATACTTTGGGTCTTTTTATTCGCGCAAAGGTGCACAAAAAAGGCAGCCAGTCAGCTTTTCAGGTTAGATATAGGAGGTATAGAAGCGATAGAGGAGGTAGGCGAAGGTTACTTCTAAAATAGCCGGCGCTAGCAGCAAATCGGCAGTGCAAAAATTCGCCACAAAAGGACCTGTCAGGAAGCGGAGGCCAACCGCGTGGCTTAAACGGCACAACAGATGCGCCGTGGCGTGGATCTGTTGATAAGGCCTGTGGAGGCGCTGCTCTCCACAATGAATGCGGCTCCGATATAGACTTGGCTGAGCCACTTGTCAGCCGCCAAGCGACGCGCGCTTCCTGTTCGCGACTCCCTTTATTGCACTTCTTTTCGCTTGCGCAAAAGAACGACGCTTGGTCCCATTCGGCCACCACCGCCTTTGAGCGCAAAGCGGAAAGCTGCGACCGATCCAATGTTTGTCACCCCTGGCGCCATGCCCGGTTCAAATCACGCCTCTTGCGGTGGCGTCGCGCCGCCTTTCAATACTCGAGAAATGCGCATCCCATGCGGCTAGATATGGACGCTGTCGGACGCCGTATAGTGAGGCCGTCTGCACGATGGCCTGACAAAAAAATAACGATATATATATATATATATATATATATATATATATATATATATATATACAGAAAGGGGAGGGGGAACATGCAAGACTGAGTAACGAAAGATATTCAGAACATTGTCAATATCTTACCTCGCCTTGAAAAACACAAGTCTATTATATGTCGCCTCGAAAAAAAGAAAGTACACTTTTCGAAACGTTGGCTCCCGCTTTTACCTCTTGCTCGTTTTCCTCATGTTCTTGAATTTTCAATTCCCGCCTTCTTCGAGCTCTCCACTGTACGACTGTCTTTAACGACTGCTTCAAATATAGTGTTTTCTCTAGAGCGGTAAAACAATGCAATTCTCTACCAGCCTGTTCAATGAAGGTGACGTCAACTGATGATTTCACAAAGTTTATTAATGCTACGTATCTTCGCGATGACTGATTTTCTTTCTCGCTTTCCATTTTGTGTCATGATCTCTGCATTTCGTCGTAACTACCTCTGGTTAACTTTCTCTGTATTTTTTCTTTCTCTCTCTCTCTTTTTCTCTCTCTCTCTCTTTCGTCGTCCTCTTTGTCCCCGTCAATGTATTTCCTACATTCATGTATTTGAAGTGTACGCATTTTTGTAGTACTGTCGACCTTACGAAACGTGATGTGATACACGCGCGCATGCCCAAATATACGATGCCACTCGGTAAGCTATGTATTTAGATAAAACAATGTGCCAATTTCTGTCTCCCTCGATGTATCACAGAATAATTTTTCTGGTATATACTGTCACCGCACAGCACAGTGTAGGGTAGCAAACCAGATCTTCCCCTCTGGTTAACCTCCCCGCCTTTCCCCTTTCCCCCTCTCTCTCTTTTAGTATATAATTCATGTTTCATATGTTTTTTTTTTCTTTTCTGTTTGGCAGCTACTAGTTATTTATTTTGTGTACGGTATGCATATCCCACTCCTGTAATGATCGAGCACTGGGCTGACAGTGCCAACAATTGAAATGAAATAAAAGTCAGCCATATTACAAAATATGTTTACAAGGCGAACGCAATATTTATCAGGGTTGCTTTTTTTTCTTTATCTGCTCGCATTGATATTTTCAATCCAAAAGGCCAGTTGCGGTGCGAGTCATGTCAGGCATGATAAGTTGGGTCTATGAGGTTAAAATAAAATAAGGTTATTTGGTGGAATACGTCCCAGGGTTACCTGTAGCGGACGGTTTGTTGGACAAATCCTGTCTGCGTTAGCACAATTCTTTGTTCCCGTGTGCTGTTGTCAGTTGTAGCTTATGAGATAAAAAAAATAATATCGAAAAATACATGTTCTCGAGGGACAGCTTATAGCAACGTTATGAGCCATAGACCCATGCTCGTTAGGATGTGCGTTAAAGAACCCCAGGTGGTCAAAAATAAACCAGATTTTCTCGCTACGGCGCGCCTCAGAATGAGATTGTGATAGCAGACAAAAAACGTTATCTCTTACATTCATTTTTACGACTATTCCCTGCATACCACTGCACACCTTACTTGCTTCTTTATTTTTCATTGTTGCTGAACAAGTTTCTCTTGCTTCCCAAGATGCGCTGCGTCGCACCTGCCAATCGAAACCTTTTAGGCGCCAGAGAAGTACAGTGCACACACATATGCGGAGTGCAATGTCAACAAAAAACCACTCTAAGCAGACGCGCCATGACCCCACGACAAACATGCGCTAGCCCACCTAACATTGCAGTTCGCGGCAGAAGTATTCTCAGGCTTCGTATACTTCTTCGCATCTATAGGGAGCTTTCTTTGCCTCGGAATCATCTGCTGCTTCATTTATTTATTTCTCTTTCACGTCTCAGATTTGAAGAGTGCGCGGTATCGAATAGGATAGATTGAAGAGCGACGAAGATGGAACACTGACGTGAAAATGAACACACACGCTCAAAAAAGGATGGCTGCGAAGCGAAGGACAGCGAGAAAACTGAGACGTCGTGACTGAGCTAAAACGAGAGGCAATCAGTGGAGCCAATCTGTCAAGGGAGCTAGCGCTGTCGCAGTGCCGAACATGACAGATGACAGGCGGCGGTGCTGAAACGCTTATATAAAACGCATGGTGAAAGAAAAAAACAGGGAGGGCGGGAGGAGGGTGGGACACGAAGATGTGGAAGAGCATTGTCTCCAGAGAAAACGTCACGCTCACCGATAATGAGAGATGCGTCAACTCATCGACCTTTCAAAAACTACAACAGAGTAAAGAGCGACCGCAAACAAATATTCCCGGCGCATTCAGGGGCATCCAAGGGCATCGCCAAGTGCACAGCGAAGCGCGGTATATAGAGGAGGCACACTTGTGCACGCGTTGGCATGGTTCCCAGTAGACGCAATATCGTTTGGTAAACAGCTTTCGTAACCGAGCACTAAATCGCTTCTTCTAATTTTCTCAGGACTGGATGCATGGTTGACGTCTATGTCGCTGCATCTATTTACTGCGCCACATCGGCCGTTGACCGATCTCAATGAAGTGGAAGTGGCGCCTAGATGACACTTAAAAATAAGGCAAAAACATGAGACAAGCATTCACGACCGGCGATGAATACAAAAGAATAGAGATTCGGATCCACCCTCGTCGTCCCTTGCCTCATTGATTGTTTTCGGCTGAGTCAGTGCATATTTTGGTTATTGCGTGCTCAGCACCGACAGATGGGTTCTTTGCCCCAGAAAAATAACAAGAAGCTGTTTATTTCGCCTTGTTGAGCTCATCTATAAACAATGGCTACGTATTTATTTCTCGGTTTATGAACTACAGCATATTTTTGATCGATGTCATGGAAATTTCGTCATGCGACGAGATCGTCTCGGCGCCCAAGATAATGGACAAGCTATTCTTTGGTCTCCTCATTTCTTTTTTCTTTACATAATTCAAACAGGGAGTAATCAATTATACTAGACAGCCTCAGCATGAGACAACCTTACATGAGATTTAAGCAATTTGGTATGTGCCCCACATATGAAATATTTTCACGCATTCTATCTACCACTATGCTGCTAATTTGCTGTAATCATGTACCACTGGCCTAAAAAAGGAAAACCGGAATAATGTTTAATTTTTTTTAACTATTTAGACCTTCACTTCCTGACCTTGAGCAACGTAACACTAAAGTGCCATTAGATACTTGAACAACAACCATGCGTATCTTTATTTTTTATTTTGTTTCAGTTTCTATCGCTTTCTCAGCATGTATTTTTTTTTCATTTTAATATATACTGCGGACTGAAGGCCTCAGCAAGGTAGGCATCATGATCGAACAGAAAATACAAAGTAAGCGAATAAACAATGAGCAGTAAATTAAGAAAATATTAGCGCTAAGGAATTCCAGTGAAATATTTCACGTGGGAAAAATGAAATCTTAAATATGTCTGTTTGTACAAAATAAGGTGTTAGTGCTTTATCACAGGGGTGTCGGGAATGTATGATCGCTAGAGGCAACAGAAATGGAGACGGTTCAATTGCTAGTTCATTATCAATAAGCATACGAAGGCGCCGTAGCTCCAGTTCTTTCCTTCGTACTTTGAGTGACTGTACTTGATCCTTCCCACGTATTCGGCAAATATTTTAGAGACACCCCGCTTAACTGAAGCGTCAAAAATTTTCAGCCAAACACTTCGATAGCAAAGTTTCGAAGTTAATAACGCGCAGAAGCGGAAGCTCTTTACTAAAGTTGTGCAGCATTTCTTTGTAGAATAATAAGGGACGGTATCGTAAATACATAGCAGGAATCGCGCTGAGGAATAGATTTTGCGGCGGAAGCCTCTTAGCCGGGCCCACAAAAAATTCCAAGCTTTCCCTCCTGCCTGGCGCCCGAGGTAATAAGAGCTGAGCGCCAATTTGTCCTTTTCGCAACAAAATCCGAGAGTATGCGGAGGGCGGATGAGGCGTGTGCATACAATTCCTGCTCTCAAGCAATTTGACACTATTCAAATATCTTCTCATCACCAGCTTTCGATTTTATTTCCTTCTCCTTGTAAGGTCACTGTGAGGCTATCATTATTCGTCTCATTTCTCTGTGAGCGGCAGCGTGCAATCTTCATCAAAAATTGAGAGCGAAAGAGTAAAGGAATAGTTAAGCATATTTTGTAACTCATATAAGATTCCTGTGTGTGTGCACTCTTTT